>NC_135984.1:2652033-2842893 GCF_053455715.1 Rhinoraja longicauda | reverse complement strand
GCCATTTCTAATCTTGGATCCAGTGTGTGCACAGACAGCATTGCAACACACAGCCCGATGCAATATTGATGTATTGCCTTTCACTGCTGGAGGAGAAAAATGTGTACACAGCAGGATTATGCTTTGATGGCTATGTGACAGCTAGATGTCATTGCATGGAGCGCCAGCGCTTTCTGGAATGAAGAACATTTGTGGTCAGGTATAGATAACCAACGATATCTCCAAACGAATCGGAACAACAAGTTGATGTAAAGCTGCAGTATGTCACTCTTCACAGATAGATCACAGACAGGGAGAAAGAAAAGCAGCACTATCTAGAGTATTTAGGACCCAACTTCTATTACAAAAGATTTACAGAAAAAAACAGCTCTCAAGAACAATAAATCTGTGCTGTTGTTTAAGATGACATCAGTCTGCTTCCAATTTTCAGCAATTAACTGTATTACCATATCTTTTAGTCTATCAGATACATTGATCATTTATTCTTAAATATTGTTATTTGCCTCGATTTCTTATTGCAGTGAATCCACGTTCTCACTACTCTTGAGACTGAAAGGTTTCTTGTACATTCCCTTTTGTAGTTATTAGTGCCTCTTGTAGATTTTGTCCCTTGGTTCTGGTCTCACTTGTAGCTCTGTGTCCAGTCCAATGTAACCTTACGTAATCTTAATAACTATTCTTAGCCTGTTCCATCAGCAGACTTCTCTTTACTAAGCAGAGAGCTCCGGTAAAGATTCTCAGAATGTGATTAATCTGATAAATGTAATACTTCTGCAACTTTTCCAGTGACTGTATTTTTTTTCAGAATATAGAAATCAGAACTGTTTCTGGCTCTCCAAAGGCTGCTGAGCAAAGTTTATTCTAAACAAGTTCTTCAATGAAAAATGTAATAATTGGAATATATTTGGTCCTGAGAGAGATCAGAGAGTTCTGTGGAGGAAGAAACTGCTGATGCTGATTTACGCCCTAGATAGGCACAAAATGTTGGAGTAACTCATTGGGACAGGCAGCATCTCTGAAGAGAAGGAATGGGTGACGTTTCAGGTCGAGACCTTTCTCTGTGTGGTGAATTTCATTGTAATTCCTTAAAAAAAGCTATTTAGGGAAATATTGAATATTGTTGGGATTTTCTTATTTGCGTTCTTCAGAAGAATCTCTGTTTAATGGATCAGATGTGGGAACCTGGGTCTTAATTCATCTGCGAAGAATCCATCCCCATCTCTACATCAAGTACTTGTGTCTAAGTAAAGATAGACACAAAATGCTGGAGTAACTCAGCGGGACAGGCAGCATCTCTGGAGAGAAGGAATGGGTGACATTTCAGGTCGAGACCCTTCCCAGTCTGAAGAAGGGTCTTGACCCGAAACGTCACCCATTCCTTCTCTCCAGAGATGCTGCCTGTCCCGCTCAGTTACTCCAGTATTTTGTGTCTATCTTCGGTTTAAACCAGCATCTGCAGTTCCTTCCTACACATACGTGTGTCCAACTACCTTGGCCTTCTGCTCGGAAGGTGCTGAGCCCCTGCTGGAGCATGCTCCTCCAATGGCAGATGCAAAGAGAAGAGATAGAACTTTTGGATTTTTACACCATAACCTTGGCATGTCCTAAGAAACTGTGTGACCAGTGAAGCAGAGTGTCTGGGTATTATGTAGGAAACGTGGCAGCCAATTTGTACCCAGCAGGGCTCCTCAAACAGCAGGGCAGTATTGACCAGATCTACGTTTTAGAGATGCTGATTGGGTGGCAATTATTAACCAGGACATTTGGGTTGAATCCCCTGTTCTTCTACACAATGCCACAGGATCATTGATATCCACACAAGGACACAATCAGGACCTTGGTGTAATATATCCTGTAAAATATGCCACTCTTATGCTGTATGTCATGGCTGAAGTGGGTTTGAACCCTTGCACTTCTGCCTAAAGAGCCGGGAGCGTTTACCGTAGGGCTTTGGCTAGCACCCATACAAAAACATTCTTCGTTATTGATAATGGATGCCACGTGGTTATTCAGCTCTGGAGGGTGTTGGTGATAAACGTAGCCCAGGCTCAGTTCACACAGATTTCCCATCAGTGGCTGTCAAACTTTGCTCAAGAGAAGAAGCCCACCAATTTTTTTATTGTCCCCAGCCCCAACACCTGAAGGCCAAAACTGCAGCAATAACATCACAGACCAACTATTACAGGATTAGGTCTTTGGTGCTGTCACTACCGCTGCACCACTGTGCCACCCCTGTAATCTTACTGTAGTAAGATTAAACAACACCGAAAGGAAGCCGTTCCACCCATCAGCCAGCACAAACATTCTATCCAACTATCTACCAAATATTCCTTTGCACAAAGCTGTTTTCTTCCTGTTCAGTTTTAATCTAGTTCCCTTTTGAAAATTACTATTTCCTACTTCCACTCATCTTTCAGCCATTGTCAAACCTCATTTCATGAATTCACCTCATCTTTCCTCTGTTTTCTCTTTGTAACCTATGTCTCCTGGCTCCCAACTGTCCCACTGGTGGAAATTGTTTTCTGTTTGTTCAGTTAAAACCTTTCATAACATTGAACTCTTTAAAAAAAGAATCTCTTTACCAAAGAAGACCATCGTAGCTTCTGTATTCTCCCCAATTCTGATGAGCAGCCAGAAAATTGTCTTGTTTATCCTCTCCCACACCTAGGACTATTGAAGCTAATACCCTGGGGATTCAGAATCAGATGACTAGCCCAGGACTCCAAAGCCCAAGACTATATTGTGTGGTGAATGTCACAATTTTGTTTTTAATTACAAATTAATTTCCTTTTACAGAAATAGAGAAGCTTTGAAAGAGAAGAACAAAGAAGAGGTGAGTGTTTCCTGCTGTTTATAAATTTTCTCAAGGTTGAGTTGTTCCGAGATGGCTTTGGGAAATAGATTAGGGACTTTTTGTTTCGTATGTTGATGTGTACAGTGTTTTCAGACAACAGGTTCACTTATCGATGGTGGCATTGCTGCCAAGGTCAACATGTACTCCCTACCTTTAATTAAGTTTGAAGAGTTGGTCATGATCCATCTCCTTTATCAGCTGCAGTCCTCTAGTGAAGATGTCCCCTCGGCCTGGCTGGTTCAGAAGTTCTGGGATTTAGATTAAATAACAATATATTTCCAAGGCAGGTTAATTGTTAAGTTTAGTTTAGTGATTAATATGTTGGAGATTAATGTGTTAACTAACCTTAGAGGTTAATGGTGATATGGATGGGGATTTGCAGGTGGTATCAATCTCATGTATCTGCTGGCCAGCCTTCTGGGTAGTCACAGCCTGTGAGTTTGGAAAGCATTAAATATCAGGCATCCACAAGGAAAGTCACCAAACCTCAAGAACCTTTCAGTTGACTGAAAAGAAGGATATATTGGAAATTTGTAAGAAGATCATCTTGCATCTGGTATACAACCTGGTATCCTTTCATGCTTTCTCTTAGAGCATTATCAGACAGGTCAAGGAGATACAGGGACCAGTATGTTAAGACTTGAATTAATGGGTGAAGGTAAAGACATGTTTGAAAGGGAGAGCGAGAAGTGGACAATCAGCGGTTTAGGCAAAGGATAACAGAGCTTTGATCTCAAGAAGCAGAAGCAAGGTTAGCAGAGGTGGACTTGTAGACATGACAAACAGGAGGCGGCATAATGGCAAAGTGCAGAAATCCTACAGATTCGTAGAGATGGGTTCCAGAGCAAAAAAGGATTGTGGGCAAGCAGGGATTTCAGAGTAAGGATACAAAGAAGGCACTTTAGAGCAGCCACCATTCCCACTGTGCCACTATATTCTCTGCGCAACATCATTCAGAATTCCTTGACAATAACATTGTGCTTTGGTCCAAGGAATCAACAGGAAAGGAATACATTAACATTTGGGAAGAGATGGAGCATTAACTACTGAGTCCAGGTTTGCAAGTACTCTGGAAATTCTCAGTTAAATCAAGGGTGGCTGGGTAACAGAAACAAAATGTCTCTCTCATCCCTCCTCCCTTCTGACCACCTCCAGTCCTCCCTTTCTCAGATCCCTCCCCCCCCCCCCCCCCCCCCCATCACCTGTATTTATCCTCCTGCTCCTTCTGGTTCCATCCACCTACTACCCACACGCTTCATCCATCATATCCCCTCCCCTCTCTGGATCCTTTGTCTCGTGTTAAATGAAAGTTATATTTTACATGGTGTGTGACTTAGATCATTAGTCAGATTAATCCTTTAATTAATGTTTAATTAGAATTTTGTTTGTCGTCTTATTTTCTAATTGGGATGAAAGATTAGAGCGAAACAACCTATTATGCAATTCATTGAATATCCAAACACCCTCGCCTGCTAATGTATTAGCACAGGACGAGGCTCCAATATCTCAAGGAAGTATTGCCAACGTCTCTGCAATAAAATTACCGGATGCTGTCCTCCAAATCAGGATTATGATCTTAGTAAAGACATTTATCAAGATATTTATGGTTTCTGAGCATATAAATCTGTGCGAAGAAATATCTGAAGTTCCTGAATGTCAAGGAGCTTATGGGGTAGGATGTCAAAAAAAAAAGAAATCTTGCATCATTATGAAAATCCTGCAGAACAGAAAATGGAGAGGCAAAGATAAAATGAAACAATGAAATTAAAATGGAAGTTAGATAGGCAGAGGGTTTGAAATACAAATTTACAGTGTGAACATTGAATTTTCTGATATCAAGTAATACTCCCCCTAGAAACTCAGCGGGCCAGGCAGCGTCTCTGGAGAGAAGGAATGGGTGATGCTTCTTCAGACTGAAGAAGGGTCTCGACCTGAAACGTCACCCATTCCCTCTCTCCAGAGATGCTGCCTGTCCTGCTGAGTTACTCCAGCTTTTTGTGTCTATCTTTGGTTTAAACCAGCATCTGCAGTTCCTTCCTGCACACTCCTCCTATCCTTCCTCTCTTTCCCCTGCTCACATCTCTTTCACCGTATTCCACCACCCCAGCCACCCCACTCCTTTCCCATCTTACATATGCCCATCTCCCATTGCCGAGTCCTATATTTAGGATAATTATCGTATGAGATTATTAAGGGGTTGGACACGTTAGAGGCCGGAAACATGTTCCCAATGTTGGGGGAGTCCAGAACTAGGGGCCACAGTTTAAGAATAAGGGGTAGGCCATTTAGAACGGAGATGAGGAAAAACTTTTTCAGTCAAAGAGTTGTGAATCTGTGGAATTCTCTGCCTCAGAAGGCAATGGAGGCCAATTCTCTGAATGCATTCAAGAGAGAGAGCTAGTTAGAGCTCTTAAGATAGCAGAGTCAGGAGGTATGGGGAGAAGGCAGGAATGGGGTACTGATTGAGAATGATCAGCCATGATCACATTGAATGGCGGTGCTGGCTCGAAGGGCCGAATGGCCTACTCCTGCACCTATTGTCTATTGTATATTTCCCTTTCGTCTCTCCTCTTTCCCCTCCTCCTCTGAAATCCTTTTGTCTCCTTTTCACCTCCAGCTCTTGTGACTTACTTCACCCATCTGCCAATTACCCCAACCTCACCTGTATCCACCTATCACTTGCCAGGCTCTGTGCCACCCACAGCTCTCATTTCCAGCTTTCTCTTTCCTACTCTACTTAAGTCTGAAGAACGATCCCGACCCAAAAATGCCATCTGATCATTTCCTCCACAGATGCTGCCTGACCTGCTGAGTTCTTCCAGCATTTTGATTTATTGGAAAAAAAAAGTTGGCAAATAAAATCAAGCCCGACCCCAAAGATGTTATATCAATACATAAGAGGCAAGAGGATATCTAAGGGGAGAGTAGGGTTTATTAGAAATGATAAAGGTAACCTGTGCGAAGGTGGAAGGCAAGGAGTATGGTTTTGTAATAAATACTTCATTGCTGCAGAGGAGTATGACAGTTACTTCATTGTTGTGGAATGTGAACTATTCGAAGCAGTAGACATATTAAGAGAGGAAGGGTTTTGCATCTTTGAAGAGGATAAATTACTACAAAAGGGATCTGAGGATGTTCAGGGAAACAAGGAAAAAGATAGCAGGCCTATTACCACTAATTTGAGATTTTAGAGTCAGAGAGTCATTGGGAGATACAGCATGGAAACAGGTCCTCCCATCTACCGAGTCACACCAACCATCAACGGCCCATTCACAGTAATCCTACATCAGGTGTGCAGGTGTGGAATTGACGTTCTCCAAAGAGAACAAAGAGGTATACCACATAATCAGTGCATTCAGCCTAATTTCAGTGATTGGGGAATCATTGGAAAAAAATCAGGGTCAGGGATAATATTCATAATGAATTAGAAAGGCACGGGTTATTTAAACACAGTAATCATGGATTTCTTACGGGAAGTTTATGCCTGACTAAATTGAATTGTTTGAGGAGCTTACAAGGAAGGTAATGATGCACGTTTGATGACATCTTCATGGAATTTGGCAACGCTTCGCAAGATTGATCTGGAAAATAAATACTTATGAAATCTAAGGGATAAGGACCATCAGGATCCATAATTGGTGCAGTGCGAGTAAGCAAATTGTAACGACTGTTGGGTGTTTTAGTGACTGGAAAGCTAGTTCCACGAAGCTCAAGGTCATATGGTGTAACTATATATATATATATATATACATATATATATATTATATAGAGATGTGGTATATGTTGATGAATTAGACTCAAATGTGGGAACTGCGATTAAGCTTGCAAATAATATAACATTAGCTGAGTGGCTGCCCATGGGGAAGAGAAATGTGGACCACAAGACTGGACAAGTTGGTGGAGAATTCAAATGGAATTCAATCCAGTGAAGAGTGAAATAACGCATTTCAGGAAATCAAGCAAGGCAAAGGATTACATAATAAATGGTGGGATTTTGAGAAATGCAGAGTACAAGAGGTAACCTGAGCATTCATGACCACAGATCCCCAGACATGTATACATGGTGGTTAAGAAATCGTACAAGATTTAATTTTTGTTTGAGAAATTGACTGTAAGAGCTCGGGTATGGTGCTGGATGCTAAATAAAACATAGTGGATGCTTTGCTGTGGTTCCAGCCACGGTGTTACATGCAAAATGAGGTGGCACAAGAGATGCCATTGGAAAACGATTTATGGGGACCGAGCCAAGGCTGAAACATTGAGGTCTTTGGCTCCTTCGGCCAGGTTGGGATTTAATTCATTGGATCAAAGGAGAAACTTACTGAAGTATACCAAATTAAGAGTGGATAAAACCAAGTGAATGGCATTACTGGACAAGTCAAAGGTATTTATTCACAAAATGCTGGAGTAACTCAGCAGGTCAGGCAGCATCTCGGGAGAGAAGGAATGGGCGACGTTTCGGGTCGAGACCCTTGTGGCTAAAGGGATCAGGGGGTATGGAGAGAAGGCAGGTACAGGCTACTGAGCTGGATGATCAGCCATGATCATATTGAATGGCGGTACAGGCTCGAAGGGCCGAATGGCCTACTCCTGCACCTATTTTCTATGTTTCTATGTTTCTATGGTGTGTTTGTCGGCCTGGAACTCAGTACCTGAAAGAGTGATGGAGGCAAACATCCCCCTGCAACTAACAAGAAGCAGAACGAGTATTTGAAAAGCCCTAATACTAACTGTGCACCATGAACTGGGAAGTGGGATAAGACTGGATGTTCTTTGAGAATGGCTTCATTCCTTGCTGCCAATTTCTATGATGCCTTTCAATGGCAGAAATGTCAGATGTTTCTCTTCAACCCTCTGGCAGCAATTTAACTGAAGTGAGTAAACACTGAAGAGGTGAGGTGATTGCAGCATGCACTGGGTCATACTGCACATAAAAAGCCATCAAGCCCCAAATGATTGCAGCAATCCTTTGGGAGAAATATTCAGTTCATGATGCTCCTTCTGCAATAGTTTCCCATTGCCTCCTGTGCCCAACCCTTCTCAGGCAGTGCTTTTCAGCCCAAAGAAACTCAGAAGAAGTTTTCTTGTAATTTAGACCATATGACATTGGAGCAGAATTAGGCCATTCGGCCCATCAAGCGTACTCTGCCATTTGATCATGGCTGGTCTATTTGTGCATTCTCCCTCTGATGGTGTAATTTTTCTCCGGGTGCTGTGGTTTCCTCCCACACCCCAAAGATGTACAGGGTTGTAGGTTAATTGGCTTTGGTAAAATTGTAAATTGTCCCCAATGTGTATAGGATAGTGTTGGTATGCAGGGATCGCTGGTCGGCACGGACTCGGTGGGCCGAAGGGCCTGTTTCCGCGCTGTATCTCTAAACTAAACTAAAACTAAAGGACCTTCTGTAACCTGAGGCTATGGATTAAGCTATTTGACAAAACAAAAGATAAGGACGATGAAGAGATTGTTTCGACACACCTGGAATGCACTGTAATATGAATATATGTGAACACATTTGCAGGGCAGTAGAAAAGGGAAGGGAAATAGCAATAATTGAAAAACTCTATCAATGAGATAACATTGACACAGCGGGCTGAATGGCCTCCTTCAGTGCTGCTCCATTAAATGAATCTACACATTCCGTGCACCTTTTCCAGGGCCCAAGACCATGTTTAACACTGTGGCATTTGAAGACGCCTCATGTTCACAATGAGCAATTGCAAGCAGCAAACTTTGAAAACACCCAAAGTAGATGGTTTTGTCTAGCCCGCAGAGATCTTATTTTTCTCGTCGGGGAGGGGAGTGAACGCAAGACCCAGAGAACATGCTGAAAGCTCGATTATGATAGATTATTGTAAATGGAGCCTTTGCAGGGAAACCGGAGAATTCTCTGTTGACTCCTGCAGTGATCCAGATGGTTTGACTTTACCTTCAGAATGTAGTTTAAAATAATATTTCATTGATGTACTTTAACAAATAGGTCAGTCTATGCTGCAGCCAGATCTGGGGCCCTCGGGGGAGAAAGCTGACTTGGTTTCTCAAGTACACAAGGCTGTGAAATTGGAGCTTCTCTCCTTTCCTTTGGGAGTGGTACATCTGCAAAGTGGGACAGATCTGCTCCGCAACATTTTAAAAAATTTATTCTTCAGCAAAGCCTTAGCCGTTGGACAAATAGTTCCAGGTGGGGATGTTATCTGACAGGCAAGGTGCCGGCGATTCCTAAACCAAAGCTGGGGAGACAGGAAGTGCTAAATAGACTTTATTCAAGTAAATAAATATATACAATACAGGAGACTGACACCAAAAACTTGAGTAACTCAGCGGGACAAGCAGCATCTCTGGAGAGAAGGAATGGGTGACATTTCGGGTCGAGACGTCACCCACTCCTCTCCAAAGATGCTGCCAGTCCCGCTGAGTTACTCCAGCTTTTTGTGTCTATCTTCGGTTTAAACCAACTTCTGCAGTTCCTTCCTACACGAATACAGGAACCGTGCAAAAAAATTTGTCCGACATTCTCGGAGGCTATACATACATTCAATATTGTTTACCCAAATCATACAATTTTACCCCCCACACCCTTGCCACTCATGTGGCCCACTGGCGTGGAATCCCTTCCCTTATTTGGAGGGGCGTCTCCACCACACCCTGCCCCCCATGTCCAGCAGCGGAAGGACCCTAGACTGTGGTCCTCCCCCACAGAGCCTTGGCGTTGGCTGCACCGGGCTTCAGTGCGTCCCTCAGCACGTACTCCTGCAGTCTGCAACGGGCCAGTCGGCAACATTCCCCGACGGACAGCTCGCTCTGTTGCTAATATGCAGTGAAACAGAAGAAAATACAGGCGTGTACTTCCCTCAGCCCTCTCACAGCCTCAAAGCACCTTAAAGCCAGCGGAGGTCTTCAGCAAACACCGGCTGATTTACATTGCACATATCAAACTCACGCAAACACCAGTGTGATGATGACAAGTCTCCATCCAAAACCCTGACAACGAAGAAAGTGCCTTACTGAGGGAGTCCTGTTCTTTTTGAGGCATAGATAGGGTAGACAGTCAGAACCTTTCTCCCAGGGTGGAAATGTCCAACACTAGAGGGCATAGCTATTAGGTAGAGGGGGATATTTTAATGGAGATATGTGGGGTGAGAGTAGTAGGGGCCTGGACCACATTGCCAGGGGCGGTGGTGGAGGCCAGTAATCGTGGCTGATCTATCCTTCCCTCTCAACCCCATTCTCCTGCCTTCTCCCCATAACCCCTGACATCCTTGCTAATCAAGAATCTGATAAACTCCGCCTTAAAAATATCCTTTGACCTGGCCTCCACAGCCGTCTGTGGCAATGAATTCCACAGATTCACCATCCACTGACTAAAGAAATTCCTCCTTATTCCCTTTCTAAAGGAACGTCCTTTTATTCTGGGGGGCTTGTTATGCTGAAACTAAGCTCCCTTGGTACTAAGGTACATCCTCTCAGTATCTACTCTCTCAAGGTCCTTCAGACTTGTATACATCTTAGGATGGTCACCTCTCACTCTTCCAAACTCTGTTGAGAATTGGTTCAGCCCGCTCAAACATTTCTTGATCAGGCAACCCTTTCATCGTGGGATCATCTTTTTGAACCTTCTCTTAACTATCCTCAAAATGGGTAGGACTTAAACTGTAAACACCATACCAACCTCACCAACAGTGCAGTTGTAGCAAGATTACCCTGCTTTGTACACCAATTATCCATGAAATGTGCTTTAGAAAAGCTAATTTTAAATCCTTCAAAAATAATTAAAAACGTTAAAATTACCATAAATAATTGGAATCTTTCTTTTACCTTTTATGCAACTGGGAATTTTCCACGCAATGAATCGCAGGGCAGCACAGCGGCAGAGTTGTTGCCTCACAGAGACCTGGGTTCGATCCTGACTACTAGTGCTGTCTATAGGGAGTTTGTACGTTCGCCCTGTTACTGCATGAGTTTCCACGGTTTCCTCCCACACTCCAAAAAAGTGCAGGTTTATAGGTTAATTGGCTTCGGTAAAAATTGGAAATTGTTCCCAGTCTGTAGGGTAGCGTTAGTGTACGGAGATCACTGGTCATTGTGCTAGTAACAATACATTCACCAGCTAAACTCTTGCGTCAGGAAGGATTCATGATCTGATTTGCTTTGTGACCATTACCTCACCAAAATAAGGATGACTGTTTTATTTGTTCTTAAACTAAAAAATGTCAACACTATTGTAATTTCACTCAGTATCTCAGTTAAGCTCTTTAACTGAATATGATGCATCCAGTGTCTGAAGAAGGGTCTCGACCCAAAACGTCACCCATTCCTTCTCTCCAGAGATGCTGCCTGACCCACTGAGTTACTCCATCATTTTGTGTCTATCTTTAATGCCTCTATTATTGGCAATCAATCATACAGCTGCCAAGGTCCGATATTCATTCCCCTTATCTCTGCCTGGCCCTCTTTCTTTCCATCTTTTAAGATGCTCCTTAAAAACTGTTTCTTTGACCAAACTTGCCATATCTCCTTATGTGGGTCAAATGTTCCCTTACCAATACTGGAGCACATCACGACATTGTGCTTTGTTCAAGGCACTACCTAAATACAAATTATTTTTGGTTAAGCATTTTGAAATATTTCATTATATTCACGGTACTATATAACTGCAAGTTATTGTTGTGCTTACAGTGTGTTCAAAGGAAATTAGTTTATTCTTCTACTGACATGGATATGTCACCTTGACAACAGCTAGGCAGGCTGCAGAAATGTACACAATATTTTATGGGTGATAAATGGGTGATGCTTCTTCAGACTGAAGAAGGGTCTCGACCTAAAACGTCACCTATTCCCTCTCTCCAGAGATGCTGCCTGTCCCGCTGAGTTACTCCTGCTTTTTGTGTCTCTCTTCAGTTTAAACCAGCCTCTGCAGTGTCTTCCTACACATCCAGCTATTTTGCTCTTTTCTGTCCTCAAAGAAACGAATCTCCAGTGAGCTCTTGTCAACTGTTGCCTTATCAGAATATTTATTGGCAAGACGGGGTGAGCCACTGAGTTGGAGGTGAGTTGTAGAATATGACGCAGTGATCTCTCGTGCAGCATACAAAGTCAATTTACTCTAGAAAATGATCCTGTAATGAGTGAAAGGAACGAAAACTGCAGCAACTTTACCCTATAATTTCGGGGTAATTTCTCCTGGAAAATGGAATGATTGGAGGATAGTTACATATAAATTATATGCATCTAATCAAGTTCCTCATGATGATCACCAAAGCTGATTGACGTGGGAATTATTCCATCATTACTATTCTACTCAGTTACAGCACAGGAATGTTAGGGAGGCTCAGGAAATTGGATTGAAATTGAAGGGGACTCATTTGCAGGAACATCGGGAGAGACCAAGCAATAGCGGAAATAAAAACAGAAAAATGTTGGAAACATTCAGCGATTGAGTGAGCAGTGGGTCTGAAGAAGGGTCTCGGCCCAGAACGTCACCCATACCTTCTGTCCAGAGATACTGCCTGTCCCGCTGAATTACTCTAGCATTTTGTGTGAACCAGCATCTGTAGTTCCTTATTGACAAAATGCTGGAGAAGGGTCTCGACCCGAAACGTCATCCATTCCTTCTCTCCCGAGATGCTGCCTGACCTGCTGAGTTACTCCAGCATTTAAATACCTTCGATTTGTACCAGCATCTGCAGTTATCTTCTTATACTATCTGTAGTTCCTTCCTTCACAAGCAATGTTTACCTCTTTCAAAGACCCAGCAAAAACAGTAGTATGAATGGCCTCCTTCTATGCCATCTGATTATTTGACTTTTAAGAATCAGGTTGTTTATTGGGAGCAACTTCACAACTGAATGAAGGACTAGGATACAAGAATTTCCAACTCATTTCATGTAGGATAAGTAGAATACAATCCTCCAAGTAGCTCGGGGATATTTTTTGTACTTATACTCCAGAAGTGAACTGGCTTTATCATCCTGCTTTCCAGCTCTCCTCCTGCTTGCTTGATGCTCATCAATGCAGAGAGAGTTCCCAGGAGTTCTGCACAATATGTTATTATAGAGACGATTCGCCAAGAAAAGGCCAAGCCTGTTATTGAGAACCAATGCCATTGTAAGGCCATCACATTAAAGGGTTGTCAGAAATATGAACGTGACACTGTAAAGCCTCGGGCATGGCAGAGGGGCCCTGATGGGGTGAGCACTCCTGTGCTGCTATCACAGGATGTGGGAGCTTTGCAGCAGCATGTGCTGTCAAAGTATGAGAGATGTGCTTATTACACTGGAATTGAGGCCTCCCAGAGCATGGACTGTGATGTCAATAGTAGCAATTTGTCAAAGAATTTCTTGAAGACACCAAGACATTCAAACAAAAGAACTTACTGTGGTACTTGTGGAAGAGTGTGTGCATGAGTGACTTTGAACACGGACGCATGTGTCTCCTTGTTTCAGTTGTCCGTGTCTCTGTTTCTCTGAGCACTTCTGTTTTCAGTTTCAAGGATGATCCCAGAACTGCGAGGTTATAGCCATCAATTATGAGAGGGGTGGCGATCTTTCTCCAGCAAAGTGAAGGCTGTGGAGGGGAGACAGAGGGTTTACAACATATGAAATAGTTAGTTGGGGGAGCAAAGATAAAACGTTTCCGCGAGAGGAACGTCAAAACTAGAGTACGGAGATGGATATCAGAAGCGATTAACATTGGCGCATTTAAGAGGAGTGTGGGGCAATACACACACAGAGAGCATTGGAGGGAAAGTGAGAATGTGTGATGAAGTACCATGGGAGGAAGTTCATGCAGGATATAAGGACTGACACAAGCTAGTTGAGGCAAATGGACCATTTCTACACTAAGTTCTGTTGCCTGGAAATTAATCTCCGGTCGATAATGCTGGGTATGGGAGAGAGTAATGGTAATGCATTTACCCTGCTTCTGAAATTCAGTTCCACAATAAATTGCAGCTACCACATATAGTGCATTAAGCGCTATTGACAGGGATAGATTTCTAGCCGTATGTACTTTGGGTGTTCATGTAAATGTACATTATTCTGCCAATCCTCTGATGGACTTGCAATCTCAGTGCAAAAAGGAATGGCTGTGGGATTGTAGCTAGCACACAGTGCAGGATAAATTAATTCAAAGTCATTCCATTCACATCATCTATTAATGTTAACTGATGCTGTTCACCATTAATCTAATATCCTCTGCATTTACATTGCTAAACTGCAATTAAAAGGTATTTCAAATTAGTTAATGGAAAGGAACATTTGAATACACCATATATTTAAAATATGAATAGAGTACATACAGAAAAACCACAATGCATGCATGCTAATCCGGTTAACTCAGTAAATGTTTACTCTGCATTGTTTGAATTAAGATTTGACCTAACAGGATCATCAATATAACTTAGGAAATCTTGGTGCTCTGCTGGATGGAGTGGGAATAGAATGCACCTAGATTGTACAAGCCTCAGGTAAACCCAATGACCAATATTGTGTATTTATTGTGGGAAAGAAAACTGGTTTAAATCGAAGGTAGACACAAAATGCTGGAGTAACTCAGCGGGTCAGGCAGCATCTCTGGAGAGAAGGAATGGGTGACGCTAGGTTAACGGAGTGTGTTCGCCTAACGGAGGTTGCGTAGCAACCCGACACCCGGCCCGGGCGGCCGCCATTGGTGGAGCGGGAGCACGTGGCCACTGGCTGTGTGAGGTCACGTGGGGCGCGGGGCGGTGACGTCACCTTGTCCCGTATTTGGGAGTGAGGAAGTTGGCAACCTTAACAATGGGCCTTTGTGACCGGATGCAGCTGGGACTGCAAAATGGCTCCAAAATGGCACCTCTTGCATGTGGACTCAGTGTATTCTGTACTAACCAGGGATTGTGCTTATATCCGGGTTAATCTTGCTGAACTGTATGCAATAAAAGTATTTCACTGTACTTTGGTACACGTGATAATAAAGAGACCATTGAACCAGTGAACCTTTGAGTGAAAGGAGGGATTCCACGTAGTCCCATAATGACAGACAACAGATTTTGCCTCTGTTTAAATCTCTGTCAAAACCAATGTGTAACCTCATAAAACTGAGGGCAAACTGAAAACATTTTAAAAGCCGCTATGTACTGTTCAGATCCAGACTTGACCCACGGCTAAAACTTCTGGGTTAGGTTATGTGTGACAAGATCTGTGGTTTCATAAACATGAAATATCCGGGTTATAGGGGAGCAGGGGGTATGGGACATTCATCTGCTGATAATCGCCTGGTGGTTAGATCCCTTTAATACTCTCCATGACCTGTGATACCATTGGCCCTTTCATTTCTTAGAGTTGGCTATGATATCTTTTCAACCATACTCCACCCCCAACCCTGGCTACAGTTAAAAGAAAAAAAAGAACATTGTGTCCATAGAAAATGCAATGCACAAATCCTTAATAAAGAAGAGCAAAGGATTGGCGGCGTGGCGTGTCTCAATCTGAAATTCAATCGTTTGCATTCTTGAATGAATGCACAGGACTGAGAGAGAGAGAGAGAGAGAGAGAGAGAGAGAGAGAGAGGGAGAGAGAATGTATGCGTGTGTGAGCGTATGTGTGTGTATACATGTGTGAGTGTGTGTGCGCGTGAGTTAGTGCGCATGAATGTGTATGTGCGTGCGTGTTAGTGAGTGCGCGTGCGTGGGTTCGTGTGTGAGTATGTGTTTGCGAGTGTGAGAGTATGAGTGTGAATGTGAGGGTTAGTGTGTGTGAGTGTTTGTTTGTGCGTGTGTAAGTGTGTGTGTGTCTGTGTACATGCAAGTGTGTGCCTGAGTATGGGGCTGTGCTAACTCTATGTGAGGGAGATAGAGAGAGGAGGTTGTTTGCATGTTCTGCTGAGGATGTGATCTGAAGATCTCAGATCAATCTGCCGCCTGGACTGAGTTAACAGAATGAATCTGTCAGCTGCCGTGAAGCTGCACACAGACAGACTCCATGGCTATGAGCTCGGGCAGGGAGAAATTACATCAAACTTTGAGATCAATCTCTACAGTGACCCCAATTAAATAAACTGGCTTTTCTATAGATCCTGCCATGACTTCAGAACATCCAACATTTCTTTACCCTCAGTGAAATACTTCCAAAGTGTTGGCACTGTTGTACGCACAAGTACCTGAAAGCAGAAAATGGCAAAGAGCAAATAGTTTGTGTTTTTGTGGCAGGGAGCCATGGTTTGGTGGTTTGATAAATATCGGCAGGGTGGTGGCCCTGCCCTTCTTTCAATAATGCAACATCTCAGATACTGGATGAGGCCTCAATTTAACATTAATTCAGAAGACAATTTCTCCCACAGCGTAGCACACCCTCAGTACTGCATTGAAGTCTCACCCCGTATTATGTGCTTAAATCGCGACTTGCACACAACCTCCCGACTCAGAGACGAGAGTGATAAGGGCGGCAAACACGCAGTTGATGAGATTCGAGGGTAGGTTCAGTGTGGGGAAGGTGTCAGCTACTTTAGGGGGGAAAATATGTCTGGCGATGCTGTTGCAGTCCTTCAAAAGGTGTGAAGCAAAAGCTCTCGGGAGCAATCTAATCACCGAGAATCTTTTTTTCATGTTACTTAGGAAACCTGAATTCCTGTTTTGCATTGCAGGTTTTGGTTGCCATGGAAACATAAATATCCCTTTCTGATTGCTTTTCAAACCACCAGTCTCCCAAACTGAGCTGACACTACAAAAGTATATTTTTCTCTCTCGTTTCTTTGAGAAAGCATTGAGACTGGAGGGGTACTCAGTTACAAATAAGGCACCGTCAGATCAATCAGGCCTCACCAGGAGCAATCAGGAAATTGTCTCTCAAGTGCTAAAGTGGCTGGGAGAGCAGATGATAAACTGTCCCTTGTCTGATACACTGACGGTACTTAGAAATAGAGTGAGATGTGTTAGATAACCCAAAGCCACGGAGATTGATGAGCGATCTTCCACTACCAAGAGATTTCTCAGAAAATAGTGGGTCATCAGAGAAGCAGAGAGATCCCACAAAATAGGGAATAACATGCATGCAGACAAAAATCTTTTTCTTGTTGTCAGTTTTGTAGTACTAATGGGAAGTGCAAGATTTCAGCTAGCTGACGAGAACCTTTCTTAGTTTAAAATATTAGCTTAGCTGAATAATACATATTTGCGATAAGGCACAAATCGTCCAAAGCTTCACAGGCAGGGTACCATCATTTAAGTTCAGTTTAGTTTATTGTCACGTGTACTGAGGTACAATGAAAAGCTTCTGTTGCGTGCTATCCAGTCAGTAGAAAGACAATACATGATTACAATCGAGCCATTTACAGTGTATAGATACGTGATAAGGGAATGACGTTTAGTGCAAGCTAAAGCCAGCAAAGTCTGATCAAGGATTGAGGGTCACCAATGAGGTAGATAGTAGTTCACCACTGCTCTTTGGTTGTGGTAGGATTTTTTAGATTTAGATTTAAAGATACAGCGCGGAAACAGGCCCTTCGGCCCACCAGGTCCGCGCCGCCCAGCGATCCCCGCACACTAACACTATCCTACACCCTAGGGACAATTTTTACATTTGCCCAATTAACCTACAAACCTGTACGTCTTTGGAGTGTGGGAGGAAACCGAAGATCTCGGAGAAAACCCACGCAGGTCACGGGGAGAACGTACAAACTCCGTACAGACGGCGCCCGTAGTCAGGATCGAACCTGAGTCTCCGGCGCTGCATTCGCTGTAAGGCAGCAACTCTACCGCTGCGCCACCGTGCCGCCCTATTCAGTTGATTCAGTTGCTGGGAAGAAACTGTCCCTGAATCTGGAGGTGTGTGTTTTCACACTTCTATACCTTTTGCCAGAGGGGAGAAAATGCAAATGCAAAATAAATTCAAGGTCAAAAAGATAGATTTGATTCATAAAGTGTTTAGTTTAATAGAAACTCTACCCAAATTCGAAGGACTTTGGGACAGAGTTAAGACGATGACCACCAGTGGACACCGAATGAAGCATTTTTCTTTATGCTGTAACTAATTGCATTTGATAGCATTTTTAACATTGTGAAACGGCGAAAAGTGCTTCATGAGAGCATTAACACAAATTATAAGATCAGAATGCATTGCATAAAAGAACAACAGAAGCAAATGCAATGCTAATTTTCAAAAGGAAATTGGTTAATATTCCATAATAGGAAAGAAACAAGTAGGACTGGGTTGAACTTTAAGATAAAAGAGTATCTTCTTTCGGTGCTGTAATGTTCGATGATTTTATAAGCAGAGACAGCAATTATTTTATTACAATTAACCTACATTGGGTCTTTGTTGGTTGTATCTCAATTTAAAAATTAATATCCTAGCTGAATTCCACCATTAAATTCCTGTTCCTTATCTCCCATAATGTTCTCCATTCTTAGAACTACCCCTTTTCCCCCACCCCGTCTCTAAGAACTCTGTGCCCCTTCAAATCGTGCATCTTGATCGTGGTCAGGACCCTCTCCGATGGCAGTTCTGCAATACGTCACCGATTCCTTTTCTCCAGAGATGCTGCCTGACCCGCTGAGTTACTGCAGTATTTTGTGTCAATATAAACCAGCATCAGCAGATCCTTCCTACATATTTTGTCCGCTCCACTGCAAAATCTCCGCAAGGTATGCCTACTTTGAAGAAGTTCTCTTCCTCTCTCTGACGGGAGTTCTGCAACACCCTCCCTGAACCTTTTCATACCTTGAGATTCCCTCCCCCTTGATGCTCAGTCTGAAGAAGGGTTTCATCCCAGAACATCACCCATTCCTTCTCTCCAGAGATGCTGCCTGACCCACTGAGTTACTCCAGCATTTTGTGTCTATCTTTACTGCCTCCATTATTGGCAATCAATCATACAGCTGCCAAGGTCTGATATTCATTCCCCTGATCTCTGCCTGGCCCTCTTTCTTTCCATCTTTTAAGATGCTCCTTAAAAACAGTTTCTTTGACCAAACTTGCCATATCTCCTTATGTGGGTCATCATGAAATGTTCCCTTACCAATACTGGAGCACATCATGACATTGTGCTATGTTCAAGGCACTACCTAAATACAACTTATTTTTGGTTAAGCATTTTGAAATATTTCATTATATTCACGGTACTATATAACTGCAAGTTATTGTGCTTACAGTGTGTTCAAAGGAAATTATTTTATTCTTCTACTGACATGGATATGTCACCTTGACAACAGCTGTGCAGGCTGCAGAAATGTGCACAATATTTTATGTGCAAGTTCGTGATCATATTAGGGAGTTGCCAGAGGGAAAATTCTAACCACAAGGGCTAACTGAAAGATAAACATCCATTTTAAAATTGCACTTTCGTTTTTTTTTTTAGTTTTAGAGATACAGCGCGGAAACAGGCCCTTCGACCGACCGAGTCCGTGCCGACCAGCGATCCCCATACAATAACACTATCCTACACACACGAGGGACAATTTACAATTTTACCAAAGCCAATTAGCCAACGAATCTTGTATTTTGAGATGCTTCTGTAAAGCTTCACCCACATAGATGTTCTTGTATGCATGACTGACCATTTGGCAGTCTTTGGAGTGCGGGAGGAAACCGGAGCACCCGGAGGTGACTCACGAGGTCATGGGGAGAATGTACAAACTCCATACAGAGAGCATCCGTAGTCAGGATGGAACCCGGGTCTCTGGCCATGTAAGACAGCAACTCTCCCGCTAGCACCACCGTGCCACCTGTTGTTCGCAGCACGAGAGATGTCAGGATCTAGAATGGGGTGTAAATGAGATTTTATAGAATGTTATCAGGGAGGACAGAGTAGCTTCCTCTGGAGAAAATAGCAATATTGCATCGAGAAACTTATAATTGCAGTAGGAAGGTTAAAGGAGTTAAATAATGATGATGAGAATTATGAGGCATTTGAACACAGTAGACAGAGAGAAAGTGATTTCATTGGCAAAGGAGTCGGTAACTAATGGATGCTGACTGAAAATACTTGGCAAATTGCGCAGTGGTGGTGTGCAAAAAGAAATAAATTTGCCGCTGCAAATTGTTATTATTCTTGGAATATGTTAATTGGAAGAGTAGTGAAAACAGATTTACTAGTAATTTTTCAAACGGAATTGAATTGCTTAATAAAATTGAAAAAATGTGCAGGAAAAAGGCTGGGGAACAGGATTAATTGGTTGTAGAAACAAGGAACTGCATATGCTGGTTTACAAAAGAAGACACAAAGTGCTGGAGTAACTCAGCGGGTCAGACAGCATCGCAGGAGAACATGAATAGGTGACATATCGAGTCTAGACCCTTCAGATTGATTGTAGATGTTAATTCGTTAACTCTCTCAGAGACCTGACATGAATACAATGGGCTGAACTCCTGTGCAGTACAATTCAACTACAATGTCCAATTCAGTTGAAAACTCCACAGACTTCCATATCGTGTGCAATGCCAAATGTCCAGTCATGCATACAAGAACATCTATGTGGGTGAAGCTACAGAAGCATCTCAAAATACAAGGGTTGTCTTGGTGGACACCAGTACAGTCAGCCACCAGAGATAATGCCAAGAGAGTTAAAGACCAAAAATGCCCAGTCTCCAATGGGACATGTTGCAGAATATACAGCTGGAGCTGATGGCTCAGACTCTACAGAAGATGTCACAGAGGGACGGATGTGTTGTTGCAGACAGTCATATGCATTTCTCCAATTATAGCCTTTTATGTAGCCATGAACTAATTGCTGTGCTATTGGCATTGGGCTTTCAGCAGCTTGGGCAAGTTAGCTTTGGAATTCATTGTCTCTTTTTCCTCCTTTAAGATGTTGCTTAATTTCTGCAACTTCTGGGTATCAGCTTCTATGGCCTATTGTCAATTTGTTCCTAATAATTGCTCTAGTAAACTGGCTTGGGATATTTCCATGCATTCACGGTGCCTTATAAATGCAAATTTGAGTTAAAAGCAAAAGAATCCCATGGCCTTTCAAAAACAAATGTAAAGGACTGTTGGATTTTGGGTTGGTTGAAGATTAGAAGAGTGCCTAGGTGAGGTCACAGTCAGATAAAATAAGCATTCTAGTTTTGAGGAATGTATGGAGTATTGTGAGAAGGAACACAGAAGAGTGGCGCTTTCAAGACGAGGAGAAGCTGTCTTGTTGACAGATCGGATGAAGCTGTGCTCAGGGTCACACAGTTCACTGAGTGCTTGCACTTCTGAACTTAACGTAAGTTGACAGCTGGGGAGGTTGATGGAGCCCAGGCATCCGAGTGCAAGGTGTTTCTGGAGGCCTAAGTGGGTGCAGTAGATTTGATGGCATCCAAAAGAAAGTCTTGCATTTATAACAGTATGTCATGACTGAAGGACATTCCAATGAAGTACCTATGAAATGCAGTCAATGCTGTAAAGTGGTAAAATGCAGCAATTAATTTATATACAATGCTGTCCCACAAATGGCAATATTATGAGGCCAAGGCAAGGATTTGTATAGTCAATAAAACAGGCAAGAACACCTCTTCAAAGAGTCACTCAAATCTTTTAGGACTAGGAATAGGAGTCCTTGTTTGTCACATGTGACCAGGCACAGTGAAATTCTTCACTTGCATACCCAAAGTATACAAATAGTTGCCACCTACGGCACTGACAAAATTACAAAGCACGCTCTCATCGACCGCGGGTCGGCACGACTACATGAGAAAGGCTCAGTTTAATGCGGTACCTGAAAGACAGCATCTTTGACATGCTGCACTCCCAATGAATTGCAGATTGTTAGGATAGATTTTGAGCTCCAGGCTCTTGATAAGACTGAAAGCCATGACTTCCAGACATGGAAGTGTAGGTACTACCACTGCGCCACAGCTGAGTCCTCTAGAGGAATATTGTTTGGGTGATGCACTGCAAGGGCTCCTGTTTTGTGTCAAGCTCTCCACCAGCAAGTGAAGGTGTTTTCAGGTACATGAGGAAGAAAACAGAAACAGACAAAACTCTCAATCCAGGGTTGTCCACTGACCTTCCTCACCATTAACTCCTTTCATTAAATTCACTCATGCAGATTTGCCAGCACAAGACTGGAACAGATGATTAGGTCACCTAGACTCTTGAGTCTGTTCCACCATTCAATTAGTTCCGGGCTTTTATCTATAATCTGCACACCCACAAATGTAATTATATCAAAGGCTGTAAAAAAAAATCTGTGAAGGTAAATATGTCAATGCGGCAAACTTTCTCTGATTTGGCCCAAGCATTTGGGAGCCCGTGTCTCCATATCAAGGACTTACGATGGAGGAGACTTTAGGTGCATCTGCCTTTTTTTTTTCCTCCACTGCACTCCAAAGTAAGTGCTCAATCAACACAATAGATCATTTCCATCCCCAGCCCGGACAGTGGTATTAAATGAGTTGGGAGATTGATTGACCAAGTCGATGTCTTTCAGGAATGTTCAGGAGAAACAAAACCTGTTTAATTGTCTCGCTCATTCCTCAAGGTTACCAAGAGGGAGGCAAAATCTGTAAACAGCTGAAAGGATGATCAGATAGCAGACCATATATCTGGGTGGCAAAGATCTTTCTTCAGAAAATTCCTTTTGGCATTATGGGATGGCCTTTGTGACAGGCTATTGAAATTCATTGTCTGTGTCTGACCTGCTCAGCCTTCTGTCTCTGTAATGAATGAGAAGCATAAAGACAGCAAGTGCTTTCGGGTTAGGCTCCAGCATAAATCATGCATTTTCTCTTCGTGCACTAAATGAATATCTAAAAAACACTCTGAGCGTTTTAACTTAAAGATGGATTATGTATTCATAGGTACTGGAGTCGCAAGCTCATTTCTAAAAAAAAAAATCAAAATTTGCATGGAATGTTTTCACGCTACACTCTTTAACATCCACAAGATTCAGTGCCGCTTAAATTAAATCTGGCTAGAATCTGCAGCAAGGGCTGTTTTAAATGAATTAAAAATGGCCTAAAACGAATTCTCTTTCTTTAGTTCATAAATATGATGAAGAACAAATAGACATGTGTTTCTAGGAAACTTATCGTGACTTCAGGAAATCCCTGAGTGCCTCCTAACCAATGACATATTTTTTGAAGAATAATTGCCGTGATATGGTGGCAAACATTATAACCATTGTGTGTGCAGCAAGATCTCCTAAACAGCGCTGAGATAATGATTAGAATAATCTGGTTTAGATTTCAACATTTTGCAAGCTACTTCATCAGTGCATTAACATGTAAAATTATTCTGGACCATATGAGATACTCGGGTTATGACTCTAAGCAAAGTCAAACAGAAATATTTTAAGGTAGGAGGGAAAATGGTGTGGTGTTTTGGGGAGTGGGGTACTTTTTCAAGAGCTTGCAGCTGAGATACCTGAAGAGTCAGCCAGGAATGCTGTTGATTAAAATTTGAGATGCAAAGGAGGCCAGACTGAGATGAGGTGGGGGGTTGCGGAGCTGGGGGATATTACAGTAATCATTGCCAATGAGAGTAATCTTTGGTCTCCAAACTGTACCTCAGGTTGCTGAAGGATTCATTGTCTTACATCCTTATTTAACACCCATTTGTCAAAAGTTCAGGAAATTTATGTTTGTGTTCGAACCAAATAGACTTTGTTCTGTTGTTTCAGTTTGATGCTGGTTGGCCAGCAGACAAAGGTGAAGAATTGGAGGAAATCAGATTTTGCTTGCGTACGGAGATATAAATATGGCTGGTGACCTTTTACATGCTCCTCACAGGGCAGAGCAAATACAAAAACGACTATGGAGAGAGAGAGAGACAGAGAGAGAGAGAGAGAGAGAGAGAGAGAGAGAGAGAGAGAGAGAGAGAGAGAGAGAGAGAGAGAGAGAGAGATATAGAGGGGGAGAGAGAGAGTGTTAGAGGGGGAGAGAGAGAGTGTTAGAGGGGGAGAGAGAGTGTTAGAGGGGGAGAGAGAGAGAGAGAGAAGAGAGAGAGAGAGAGAGTGTTAGAGGGGGAGAGAGAGAGTGTTAGAGAGAGAGAGAGAGAGAGAGAGAGAGAGAGAGAGAGAGAGAGAGAGAGAGAGAGAGAGAGAGAGAGAGAGAGAGAGAGTATCATTGTTTTGTGAAGTACGAGGGATATCTGTGATCGGCGTATGCCAATGCGTCCATACTGCCCGTAGGGTTTAACAATATCTGTAATCGGTGCATGTCAATGCGTGCATGAGATAACATGCGGTTGTGTATGAAATGGAGAAGTAGAGTGTGTGAACGTGAAGGGAGGGTGTGTGTGTGGTAATGTGTTTACATAAAAGGATGTGTGTTTCAGGTTGCACAGAGCTGTGAGAGTATGCTGAAGTGAGATAGATTGTGAATATTAGTGGGAGTGTGAGCTTGAGAACTGAAAATGAGAATCACAACAGATGTGAGCGCATGCAGGAGAGAGTGGGATCAAGAGTTAGAGTGTGGAAGAGAAAGTAAGGCTTGTCGTGTGTGAGTGAGAAAACATCAACGTGCAAACAAGGAGACGTGAAAGCAATGAAGTGAGGATGAAATAAAAACAGAAAATGCTGGAAAGTCAGTAAGTCAGGCAGCATCCGTGGAAGGAGAAATGGGTGACATTTCAGATTGGGGATCCTTTGTTGGATGTGGGAAAGAGAGAAATACAGGTTAGTTCTCAGAAGCAGAGAAGATGAGGTGAGGGGGGGAGGGCACAGATGTGTCAAACAAAGAAAGATCTTTCAACCAGACTTTTAGGTTTTCTATGGAGTGAGGAAGAGGTGTGAGAGAGGGGCACTCCCTGGCAGAGGGTTGGCCACACAGTGGGGGACTCATGGTGTGAGAGAGGGGCACTCCCTCCCTGGCAGTATGTTGGCCACACAGTGGCGGGCTCAAGGTGTGAGAGAGGGGCACTCCCTGGCAGAGGGTTGGCCATACAGTGAGGGCTCAAGGTGTGAGAAAGGGGCACTCCCTGGCAGCGGGTTGGCCACACAGTGGGGGGTTCATGGTGTGAGAGAGGGGCACTCCCTGGCAGCGGGTTGGCCACACAGTGGGGGGCTTGTGGTGTGAGAGGGGCACTCCCTGGCAGCGGGTTGGCCACACAGTGGGGGGCTTGTGGTGTGAGAGGGGCACTCCCTGGCAGAGGGTTGGCCACACAGTGGGGGCCTCAGGGTGCACCTGTGATGAACTATGTGTTTGCTAGACCACTTGGTCCAGGTTAGTTGTGCGTGGGATTCCTGTCAGGAGCAGGATGTGAATGAAATGGCCCCTGGAGGCTTCCCACTCTTTTGTGTTAATGTTACAGCGCAGAAAATTAGAGGCATGATATTGGCTGGTTGACAAGGGTTGGGGGAAGGGTGTAGAGTTGGGAGCTGCAGACGCAAAGTTGGAGAGCCTATAAGTGTTTGCTTACGGCTAAAGGATTAGACCTGCTAAATACCAGAGGCAGACAGTTAGGGTCCCAGAGTATTGAGATCCTTGTCTGAGGCTCTTCTTGATGTTGTCCCTCGCCCAGTGAGAACAGCTTTTCACTTTCGCATTTTAGCAGCGATTCAAATGCAAATACGGGGTCAGGAGATGAGGCAGTTCTCACATAAACTTGATTCTCCGGATGAATGCAGCGCCTGTTAGCCTTTGTCCACGGGAGAGAGGGAGAAGCTGAGAGACTCGCCCAGCAAGAAAATTACGAGAGGCTGATCTGAGGCTAGAGTGCAGAGGAGAGGAGCTGTACCAGATGGTCTGGTTGCAACGCTTTCCCCTTCAGCAGTTGAGCAGTTGAGCACTAAAGTCTTTTAAAATTTTTATTTTTTATTTTTCAATTTCCGTGTCACATCGGATCCCCGGACCCACCTCCTATCTCACAGAAGCGGCAGGATGATAAATCTGGAGCACATTCCTATCGGGACAACGACCTTTATTCCTCTCTTGCGCGCTTGAGCCTCAGTGTTCCGCAGCGATGCGGTGTTGCGTTGCTACAGTTCAGCCAGCTCCATCCTCCTGAACACAAAATCATTGCAGGTCACCGAGGAAGACCCTGCTGCTGCTGCTGCCCGCCTCGGCTTCATTTCTCTCTAAAGACATAATTATCACATCGTTTAAAAAAAAATATACAAACGTGGTATTTTCCACCAGACAACAATTTTTTTAAATTTAATTGCAAGTAAGCCTTTCACTGTTCCGCCTGTGACACATGGCAATGAAACACTCTTCAACAGTCACAGCGCATCAAACGAAGGGCTTGGAAATTGTGCGAGTGGTTTGGGGGAGAAAGGGGGCATGAAAGGGGGCAAAAAAGGGGCAAAAAAGGGGAAGGGAGAGACAAAGGCAGAAGGTTGAGGGGTGGAGGGAGAAAAAGAAAACGAGGGAAGGGGAGAGTAGCAGGGAGATGGCTTGGAAGGACATGGGGGGGGGGGGGGGGGGGGGGAAGAATGTCAATACCAAAGATCAGGTCAAATGGAACAGAGCAGCCAGTGAGATGGGTACAACAGAGAAATATCAGGCCTGGAAGGCGATAAAGAATAGGAATGGTTAGAATAGAGCAGGAGAGAGGAAGGGAGTGAGATAATGAGAGTGGAGGAACAGAGCAGGAAAATACCTTTAGGTTCGTGGGCGTAGAAGCAGCGGAAGAGCGAGGGGTCAGGAGAGGAGAGGATGGAGAGAGGTAGATGAGGGGGTGGAAGGCGATGGAGAGAGATAGACTGGAGGGCGGATAATTAAAGAGAAGGGGATAATAACAAAGAAGACAGACACAAAATGCTGGGGTAACTCAGCGGGTCAGGCAGCATCTCTGGAGAGAAGGAATGGGTGACGTTTCGGGTCTGAGGAAGGGACTCGACCCCGAAACCTTCACCCATTCCTTCTCTCCAGAGATGCTGCCTGTCCCGCTGTGTTACCCCAGCATTTTGTGCCTGCCTTCGGTGTAAACCAGCATCTGCAGTTGCTTCCTACACAGTGGGATAATATCAAGCAGTGTGCACTTCTCATTGGCGATGCCCCATCCCCAAACAATGAAGACAAAGGCAGGTCGGGTTGTGTTTGGAAGGAAGGTGTGGGTTGCCCGAGGCTGGCCCTCTGACCCCATCCATCCCTGCCACAAGCACTCTGGCCTCGAAAATACTGAGAGTGAAATATGAGCCCTGCTGCTAAGTGTAAATACAGACGGGCGAGCCGGCGACACGCATTCCGCTTACATATATATATACGTATATATATATAGTTTGGTTCTCCAAACCCCCTCTGGTCTGGCACATTGGTCATGTGAAGGCTGACCTCCCCCGCGGGGGGTGAGGAAGTGTGTTTGTGCAGGGAGGGGGTGGGGTGTCTGAGCGGAGGTTATTGATCGTGTTATCAAGGAACTTGACATTGATGTTGAGGGATAAAAATAAATTACACCCAGATGGATTTTTTTTTTTTTTTTTTGCGTTGCGTTGCCTGCAAGTTTCATTTTCGCGACTGTCAGACGAGCCCAGGGGTGTTTGGTCGATGGGAGGGGGGGAGGGTGGGGGGTGAGGTGGAGCTTCACATTAAATAAATCAGCAATTGGGGAGGGGAGGGCTGGTTCATGGAGCTCAGAAGGAGACGTGGTCTCTCTCTCTCTCTCTCTCTCTCTCTCTCTCTCTCTCTCTCTCTCTCTCTCTCTCTCTCTCTCTCTCTCTCTCTCTCTCTCTCTCTCTCTCTCTCTCTCTCTCTCTCTCTCCGCCTCCCCCCCAACATTGCAGAGTTCTTGTTTTCTTTCAAGTACGTCTCTTTGTTTAACCTCCAGCACCGCCCTCCCTCCTCCCCCAACCCAGCTCTCTCTCTCTCTCTCTCTCTCTCTCTCTCTCTCTTTCGCCTGAATGTTTAATCTCTGGTGTCACGTTCATGGCTGGAGCTAGTCAGCGAATTAATAAAGTACAGAAATGCAAAGCTTTTTCTTATTGCATCTCATCGATCTCATTGCGGTGCCTTTAATTGAAGGCAAGGCCTTGATGGATGAGTTCGCTCAGCGCTGGGGAGTTGTGTGGCCAAAGCAAAGGGACTGGGAGAACAAGAATGATTCAATGGGCAGAGGAGAGGGAGAAAGGGAGGAAGGAGGAAGGCAGAAAGGAAGGATAGAAGAATGCACGAGGAAGGAGAGAGGGATAAAATCCTTGAAGCTAATGAAGGCTTTGTGTGGAATGAATTTGAATGTTATTGTCTGCCTATAGTTGGTTTGCAGAGGTTTACTGCACATAAACATGGAAAATTTAAAATCAAGATTTTCGTGCACTTTTGCATGTTTTTGTGTTTGCTGTGTCTGTGTCTCACTGTTGTGTTTCTGTATATGTGGAAATGTGCTATTGTATTCTTGCCTATGTTTCTGTGTGTTGTGTGTGCACTCTAAGCATTTACAGCAACAGATTTCTGCACTTTGAATAGATAAAATGTCTCAACAATGCAGGAAGCAACTCTTGGGGGGGAAAAAAACCCTCTTTTTGTTTGTTTTGCATTAAATAATACCCAGCAGCATTGTGCCCGGTTCCAGGTAATCCACAGTTGACATAAATACTAAAAGAAACTCCTTGATATGAAAAATTCCACACTCAGGACTTGCTTTAGTTTATAACAGTTTGTTACTGCCTGCAAGTTTTGGTGACGAGTGATATTTGTAATTTCAAACCTTATTCGTAAATTAATCCAAGGGATGAAAGATTTTGGGCGAGCCCTTCAGGCCCGGCACACAAGGACTGCATTGAGTATTTTATATTCATGGAAATTATAAACTACTTCGACTTGGGCTGCATCTTGAGCAGCACTTAAAGCTTGACCACCAGCCAGCTGTTCAATTAGAATTGCTCTCAGACATATCAAAAAAATTCCGGGTGTAACCCTGTCATTATCCTTGCTCTATTGACAAGGGAGCTTACATGCATCTCTTCATTCAACACTGATTCAATCTGCCTAACTCATGCTCTATCTATATTTCCCCCATCCCCTCCATTCCCTCTCCTTCTCCCCTACCCCTTTAGTTTTTCCTCCTTCGCCTCATCCGCGATCTCCTCCAGGATTGTCTCCCCCCTCCATACTTCCACTTCCTACCATGTTCTACAACCCCTTCCCTTTTCCCTCCAACAGCAGTCCTCCCCCCCCATCTCCAACCCCCACAATATTCCCTCACATTATTCCCATCACCTCACCCCATCCAAATGTTCTCCTTATGCATTCTGTGTCCCCATCACATTTGTTTCCCTCATTATCTCACTCCTATCCCATTTCCTCTCCCCACCCACATTTTCTCTCCCTATCGTCACCTCCGTTCCTCATCCCCACTCCATCTCCTCTCTTGCCTTGTACATTGACATCTCATAATTAATCTCAAGAAAGGTCTGAGTCACTGAAAGTCCGCTGATGGTCTGTACGTATCTCAGGTGCTCCATTACTTTCACCCCTTTCCTCGTGCGGGGATGTTATGCTTTTGCTGACTAATTGTTGGTTGTGACATAACGGGTGTGAGCTGCTGGATTGCAGATGTGTGCAGGTGTATGCTTGCTTCAGATATTTGAGCACACTGAACTTGATGCTGAAAGTCCTCCAACTAACAGATGTGATGAGTATTTCAAGACGGCATTCGAAGGAACGACAGAGAATGAGAGAGAGAGAGAGAGAGAGAGAGAGAGAGAGAGAGAGAGAGAGAGAGAGAGAGAGAGGGAGGCAGAGAGAGAGGCAGAAAGAGAGTGCATGTAAAGTTAGTAGGCGTTTGTCCAGACTCGAAGCTATCGCATGCGACCGGCGATTTGAATTTTTCTTTTGTTTATATTTTGAGAGGACTAGGGAGGTTGCTCGGCAGGACTCTACAATTAATACGGCAAAAAAAAAACCCCCAACTCTGCCAAAGGTGAGAGCCATTGCAATCTTACAACAAATTCATCTGTGTAATAAATGCCTTTGTCCAGCCTTGTGAGGGCAGTCTCACTCTGGAATGCAAGTGTCACAGTGGGAGGGGAGGCTCAGGGTTGAGCTGCTGCAGTCAAAGCCCCTGTCCTCCCTTTTGTCTCGCATCTTTTTCGTTTCTCCCTTGCGACTCTCAAGTGCCATCCTTGTCAGTGGTCCGAAGAGAGAGGTTGGAGGGGGTGCTGAGAGAGTGTCTATATGTGAGTGTCTGTGTGTGTGTGTGTGTCTGTATATATTTGAGAATGTGTGCGTGTGCGCGTGTGAATGTGTGTGCTTGCGCCCTGTATACATTGATGGTATATGTGGGTCTGCCTGTACGTTATAGAAGGAAAAGACATCAGGGTCTGCCGTGCGATCACCCCACACTGTTATGATAAATAGACGGCTGATGCAATCTTAAATTTAGGAATGAAAATGAGAGCTTAGTTTGTGTCTTTTCTGAAGGACTTGCTGCTTTGCCGCATTAAAATGTGATCTGTACCGTAGAAGGTCCTTGCATCTGTCAGCGGCAACGAGTTCTTCAGAGAAACTGTCTTAAGCATGTAGGTCGGGAGCTCGGGAGGAGGGCGGGAATAATTACTGTAGCAAAAAATACTTTTGAAGCGGGCGTGGAAGATCGCAGGTAGTCCTAAAGTGTCTGTGGGTGCATCGCAAGCTAGAAATCTCACGGCGTTTTTGCGCCAGAATATTTAATTCTGCCCAGATTCCGCGGTTGTCTGGGCGGAAACTGTGCGGAAACTCAGCTGCAAAGATATTTGTTGTTTGAACGTGAGTTTGGCTCTGCGGGCGACTGGGTGTGTGGAGAAAGAGAGCGAGAGAGGAGAGAGAGAGAGAGAGAGAGAGAGAGAGAGAGAGAGAGAGAGAGAGAGAGAGAGAGAGAGAGAGAGAGACAGAGAGAGACAGAGAGAGAAAAAAGGAAGGAAAGGTGTGCACATCTCGAGGAGCTGCAATTTCTGTTCTGCCGTGAATTTTTCAAGGCAAAATAAAGTTTGATGAAATGTTTTTATTGTTCACAACTGATCCTACTAATTTGCCTGTACGTGTGCGAGTCAGCGTGTTCTTACACAAGAGAAAGTAGGGGAAATGGGATGGGTACCTGAGAATCTTGCGCATTTTGAAATTGAAGCGTTGTGGAAAAATGCAACTCTTCCCCGAAAACGATGTTGATTCTGGAAGTCAATTGATGTCTGGTTGTTTGGTCGGGTTATTAAAGGGTTACACATCCAAGGTGGGTAAATGGAATTAAGATAGCTATCCAAGATCTAATTGAAGCGCACATTTGAGGGAGTGAATGCTTTCTCCTTTCATTATGTTTCTTTAAATTGGTATGCAATTAAAAAAATTAGTTTGGAGATGTTAAATGTACTTGTCAAGATGAATGTTCAGTCATGTGCCTGCTCCATCATCATATCTGCCCACTTCCATATTTATAATATTGACTCGCTCCACCTTGACTCCTCCACCTCTCAGACTTTCATCCCTCCTCCTTAAAAGTTCACTCATTATTCCAGGTTTGTTCCTCAATCCTAAAATTACCTTCTATCGTGCAGTTGTTTCATATCACTTCTGTGATGTGGCTTGGTGGATTTTGTTGCGTTAAAGGTGCTACATAAAAATAATTTGCTGGTAAAATCATAATTAATCCATGAAAATGTCAGCGATGTTAATTAAATTCTGCTTCATAGATTGCTGCTCTTTTGAGGCAGTGTAAATATGGATGAGATAAAAATGTATTAAACTGTTTGTGATGATTTGCCCATGGTGAGGTGTGTCTGTCGCTTCAACCTTTAGTGCAGTTTGGGGGTTAAGTGGGAAAAATGTCAGGAAATGTTGACTAAATGTGGATAAACTGATCCTGTTGGCCAAGTGGGCTGCTGCACTGCCCGAGTAGAAGTAGGAGGAAAGGTCAGCCGTGGGGCCTTTTACTGAAATAAATAATCGTCCGTATTTTAAAACATTATCTGAGTTACAACATTGTTCATGCTGCTGCAGTCTTCTTTCCATGCATGTAGACATAATCAGAGAATATTGTACACACCTGTCAGGTAAAGAGACAACTGTCGGGTGTATTTGAAGAGGTGTGTGTGCGCGTGTGCGTGTGCTCATGAGGGCTAACGTGCACAACGGAGGATTTGTCTTTGTGAGGGAATATAGCAGAAAACTTTACTTCTACAATCCCCAACAAGCCAAAACTATGCTTGAACTAAGATCTGGTTTGGGGTGTGTACTCAGGGAATAGGGGGCAAAATGGTGTTTGCATGAAAATGATGAATGCATGTGTATGTAGGAATACTTTGAGTGGCCAAAGGCCAATAATGTATATGTGTATGTACGCATGCAGAAATTGAGATTTTGTTTATGTGTGTGTGTAGTTAAAAGGGCAATTTTAACTGAGGGTGACAGTGCAAACTGGTTGATATTGCCCAGCTGCCTGGTGCATGCCCATCAGTTTTCATTTCCATTGACTTCACATCCACCTGTTTTACACCTTCGTCCAAAGTAGAAATGATCACCTTGGTTTGTGAGTGTGCATGGCTGAATTGTGCAAGAGCTTTAGAACAGTCCACATGGAAATAAGGGCGTAGCAATAATCAAAAGTATTAGGGAAAACTTGAATCAGTGAGAAGATTTTAAGTAACAGGTGATAAACCCCTGTTTTGTTCTCAAGAAGGGACAATATGCTTTTGCAGTTGGGGATAAAACTGTGGTCACTGTCTCTTCTCTCCCCCATTCACTTGTTTTAAGTAACCGCAGGGATGTTCTCTTGTTGTTCATAGCTCACCTGTGTCAGGTATCAGATGCTTGGTCATCGATGGCAATTTAGGATGAGTCTGAATGCCCATTCTTCACTTCATGAGTGGAAGGTCAGTCCATCCTCCACCACTGTTTGAAGCTAAAGTGGGAAGAGTACTGGCTAACTCTCATCTCTCAATTGGCCTCGTCTATCTTTCTTGTTTACATATTAGCTGCCACGCCGGCTAAATGTAAGTACAGATGGCCACTTCTTCTCAAAGCACTTCCAGCATGTACTTTTGGCTGGAAGGCTTCAGGATGACCTGATGTTTTTTAACGCATGATAGAAACTAAGTTACTTCTTTCTGTGTGAAATTAATACAAGTGCATCAATGCCATTGTTGGCAGCAGCTCAGTTGGCAGTCTGTTCATCTTTGTTATAAGCTCAAGTCACACTCTTGGCAATTGAGACGCCGATTCTCCTGAGACGTGCAGCACTACTCAGGTGCTAAACAGTTGGAGGTGCTGCCTTTGGATGAGAGATGAAACCATGGGGGAACCTGCTGCAACATGGCTGAAGATCCCATGGCACCATTTTGAAGTTGAGCTGTCATGTTTTCCTGGGCATCCTGACCAAATATACACCTAAAACATACTGACTGACAATAGACAATAGACAATAGGTGCAGGAGTAGGCCATTCAGCCCTTCGAGCCAGCACCGCCATTCAATGCGGTCATGGTGCCATCACAGTGCTTGGTGTGTGCAGTTTAGCAATGAGATTGTACCTGAGAAACATAGTTCATTGGCTGTAAGGTGATTTGCAACATTCTGAGGCTACGAAAGGCCTGAACAAATGTAAGTATTTTCTTTTTTCTTTCTAATGAAGAATGGTTGAATTCACAACATTATATTTTGCACTGAAAAACCTAAGCCACTTTCTGCTTGTTTGGGATAAGAACTAACTAGTTTCATCTCTAAAATATATATGTCCTGCAGTGTGGGAACATGACCACTTGTAAGCTTGGAAAGGCAACATGTACAAACCCTCACTGTCATTCAACCTGCAACTGAACCATTCTGACATTGTAGGAAAGTTCACCTTCATTTTGTAGTTCCTGTGAAGTTTACCTCGGCTCCCTTTTTAAGAAGTTTCTACAAATCTTTGATACATGTTGCACACTCTCAGGGAAGTCATCCAAGACTATGGAATATCACCACAGGATTTTGCAACAAGCGGTTTAGCAGGAATCTTTTTGGATTTTAATGAGGGGGACAAGGGATACAGTGTGGAAACAGGCCCTTCGGCCCAACCTGCCCACACCAGCCAACATCTCACAGCTACACTAGTCCCACCTGCCTGTGTTTGGCGCATATCTTTCCAAACCAGTCCTGCCCCTGTACCTGTCTAACTATCAAGGGGATATGGGGGAAAAAGCAGGAACGGGGTACTGATTTTAGATGCTCAGCCATGATCATATTGAATGGCGGTGCTGGCTCGAAGGGCAGAATGGCCTACTCCTGCACCTATTGTTCTATGTTTCTAACTGTTTCTTAAACGTCGGGATAGTCCCTGCCTCAACAACCTCCTCTGGCAGCTCATTCCATGCAGCCATCACCCTTTGTGTGAAAATGTTACCCCTCAGTCCCTAATCAGTCTTTTCCTCTTCATCGTAAATCTATGCCCTCTGGTCCACGATTTCCCCTATTCTGAGCATCTACCCAATCTACTCCTCTCATGCTTTTATACACTTCTCTATGATCACCCCTCATCCTCCTGCACTCCAAGGAATAGTCCCAGCCTGCTCAACCTCTCCCTGTAGCTCGGACTGAGTCAACTGAAATCTTATCACATTGTGGGCTGCAGGACAGTGCTTCCCCTTATGGATCTATTGCTTGAATACAACCAGGTGTGGGTGTCACTTTATCTTCTTCAGGTAAGATAATGGAATCAGTGTAATGCAACCTTGCCCACATTGACCAGTATTTATAACTGAGAGCTCCATACTCTAATGGTGGATTTATGTAATATTTTATGTTTTCTCAGGAGTAGCCAATCCTGGGTGGACACGGTGAACCTTTTTTTAAGATGGCATATCAATAGTCACATTAATGGACCATCACAGACTTAAGAATCATCCTAGCTGTTTAGGACTTCTGTTGTGTATCAATCACTTTGAAAGACATGTATCAACCTGTTTATTCACAAAATGCTGGAGTAACTCAGCAGGTGAGGCAGCATCTCGGGAGAGAAGGAATGGGTGACGTTTCGGGTCGAGACCCTTCTTCAGACTGAAGAAGGGTCCCTTCTTAGAACATTTTGGCAGCATTCATTGACATTTGCCAACTAGATTTGCCAGTGTTGGCTGAGGACATTTTGAGTGGGTGATTTGCTAGTAGTAAGAGGTCTTACGATAAAACCTACAAGATTAGATCCAACCAGCATTGCCACCTGTAAAATAGGACAATGAAACTTTATCACTGAACTCTACGGGATGTGGTTGAAGAAAACCTTCAGTGGGGAGAGAAAGTCATGCTCAGAACAAGACAGGCACCACACATTATGGTTACCGCATATAGGGAAAAGGAATGTGTAAAAAGAGACGGTAAGGACTGTTGAATGAACCATCTGAACTGGCTTTCATGGTCCTGTACAATATCTTTATCAACTCTTGCTCTCCATGATGGAGGATACAATACTTAATAATGTGCCTGTTGATGTACATTGCTGCCCTATCAATGGCCCTATTCTTCCCTTATTTTCTTCCTTCCTGTTTCTGAAACCTCCTCCAGCACTCCAAGATCTCCATGCAATTCTAGCCTCTTACGCATTCTCAATTTTCTTACCTCCCAAACGCTTGGTCCTGGATCCCTTCCACAAACCTCATTCACCTCCAGAACATGACTTCTTAAAACATATCCCTTTGATCAAAGCTTTATGCCACCTGAACGAATATCTCCTTATGTAGCTTGGCATCAATTTGTTCGACATTACTGCCTTAAGATATTGTCACTACCTTGAGGATGCTACATAAATGCCATTTGCTATTGAAAAGAGATCATGGCAGACCACATTTCACAGATATAAGGAAAGTAAGAAATTAACTTTCTAAAACCGAATAAACTAGCTTTGAGAATGGGATGGAAGGTATTTCTCTGACAAAGTATGGATTAGATGAGTACAAGGTCAAGCTGAAAGGGAGATTAAAAAATCCCAAGGAATATTAATTCAGATTGTGTTATGATGAGCATAGATTTATGTAAAACAAATAGTCCCAGTACTTGGAAAACTGGAAAGTACACCTGTTTTTTTTTGTAGAAACAAGGAAATGCAGGTGCTGGTTTGCAAAAAAAAAAAGAGACAAAGTGCTGGAGTAACTCAGCAGGTTAGCAAGATCTGCTGAGTTACACCAGCACATTGTATCTTTGTACGTTTTGTTGGGGTTGGGCCTTTGCTAGTGCATCTGCATCTGAAACAAGCATTTGCTTGTTCTTATTAGTTTATATGTAAGCGAGCTTGTGTGTGCGTGCGTGCATGTGCATGGACATAACTTGCTGTTTTTGGTGTGTCTGTGAATGTATTCACATTATCTGTAGAAGTCCATGGCGTGCGTGCCTGTAGAGTGCCATGCCCATGTGCTCTAAATGCATGTATGAGGTGTATGTTTCCAAAGTTTGCATGTGGATTGGTGTGCTTATATGATATATGAATGCCAATGAGCACATCTGCTTTCCTGTTTAAGAATGAAATGTAAAATTCCTCGTGGAAATCGTCAACAAGGGTGAAAAGTGCTGGAAAGAACACAAGGCAAATTAAAATTAATTCGGGGCATCAAGTCCGAGTATTAAATGTGGGAGCAGTGGGAAAACCTGTAAGTAGTTCCAGTTTTGGGATCATTTGAACATGAGTCAGAGTAGTAGATGTGGTGTTGCAGAAAGGTAAATAGTTAGGGCACTCAATAATATAATAGCTGTAATTGAGCAGACATCTGGCTTTCAATGTGTTCTTAATGATAACTATCAGTCCGTTCAATGTAAATGCTATTTAAAGGTTCTCAAATATAAAGGTCACATCTGCCATTTCAAGTCACTGTGGTGTTTGCACATTAGAACAGTGTAAACATTGCATAACAACTTTACACTGTTAGGAAATGAATGACTAAAAATAGGGGGCAGGGACATGCATGGGGATTGAAATTGGCCAATTTTAGAAGAGGTCACACAAATGTCTTTAATGTAATGATTCTATAAGCTTTGTGCCTCTCCTCATTCACATCCCTCATCTGCTTCCACATATCCCTACGGTTTTATTCAATGAGGAGATAAGAGCAGCTTACATATAGAATATCTAAACTCTGCCAGTGGGTCACAGGTTGCAATCTGCTTTGTACCTATTACACATTATCTCAGGGGCCAGGCAGCATCTCTGGAGATGCTGCATGTCCCGCTGAGTTACTCCAGCATTTTGTGTCTATCTTCGGTTTAAACCAGCATTTGCAGTTCCTTCCTACACATTCTAACTATTACAGATGTCTGAGCAAGCGAAGGCTTATAACATTGAAGTAATTGGGTGGTAGGTACTTGAAGAGTGCGTTATTTGAGTGTAAGAGTGGTTTATATATATATTTAATACTGGTTTTCTTGAGATGAAAAATGCATCAACCATATGCAAACTTATGAAGAATATCGGAAAAGGCTCTTCATTCCTTCCAAGCTGAGCTACACAAGTCTTGTACATCACGATATCCTCTTGCATTCTAGCCACATAATTAATTGCCTGGCAAAGTTTAAAAAGAAATCATAATGAAGTGAAGATTAGTGATACTTTTTTTGGTTACCCTAAAACAATTAAATTAATCCAAGATCTGATGAAGGGTCTCGACCCGAAACGCCACCTAATCCTTTTCTCCAGAGATGCTGTCTGAGCCGCTGAGTTACTCCAGCACTTTGTGTCTCTCTTCGAATTAATCCAAGAGTTCCTTTTGAGCTAGACTATCAAGCTCTTCCTTCTGGTTTGACGAGACTTCTTTTCTAGTCAGAACAGCTCAGATTCCTGCAGGAAGGAATTAAATGAATCAAAGTTCGCCACATGAGATGACAAACAGTGTCAGGCATCCATCAATCCATTGCAAAACCAGACCCCAACAGCTAAGCCACCTCAAGCTCCATATTGCTTGAGTTTGAGAACCCATGGTCCTCCTTAAACTGTCCAATTAGAAAGTGTGTCAGAATGAGTGTAATTTAATTGGTTTATAAAACTAATGATCAACTTTTAAATCTACTACTCAACATGAATTTGCAGGAACAAGGGCCTGATATCCTTCAGTGAGGGCCATGGGCATTCATTATTGGGTGGAGGTCTTCAGTCACTGTGGTCAGTATGTCACACAGTGTATCTGTAAAGCGCTATGATTTGATTTCTGAATATCATTTTAGAAAAGTCCTTCACTGGATGTTGGCAGTGCTGGTAAGGCTGGCAAATATTGCTCATCCTGTGGTGATAATATCCCTCCTTAAACAGTGTAGTCGGTATGATGAAGAGACTCCTACACTATTGATAGGGAGGAAATAAGATTCTGGCCTGGGAACAATGTTTATTCCAGTCTGGTTGGTGTGTGACTCTGAGGGAATCGTGAAGGGTTTGAACTGCACCATATCTCCTGCTCTTTGTTAACAATTAAATATAATATTTATCATTATATACTTGCATTTTGCTATTGGATGTTGGATTGTTGTGTACCTTGGAACCATGTATGAAATTTAATTCAGTATTTCCATTAGGTTGAATATATCCTATCTGTGGATTCAGAGGTATCAGTAAATGTCAAGCTTAAGATGACATGCAATTATAAAGCACCTTTGACAAACTCAGGAACTTCCAAAGCACCTTACAGTCAAAGCTGGACAGGCCAGCCAGGAGACATAAAGTCATGGCAGGAAACCTGTGGAAATGTTTCCAGTCAATGTTGGCAACTTGACCTTAAGGCAATCAATCTTGAGTTAGATGGAATCTATGAAACTTTTCTCATGTTATTTTTTGTGCACAGTCTCGCCACCTTCTCAACCTCCTGCTGCCTCCCACCTCTTCTGCTATCTCCTTTCAGCTTTGTGTTGTGCAACAAAGGCGTGCTCTCAGTAATCATGCTGACTGCTGCTCAGCCCCTGGGCTATTGGGTTCAAAAGGACAACAGGGCCAGGATTTGAACTCACTCACTCCCTAATCAGAGTTGCCAACTCTGGTTGCATGAATTCCTAATCACGGGCTTCATTTATATGAAAAAGATATATCTTTTTGTTTCAAATGCTTTTGTGATACTTGCCCTGGCAGTAGATTTCCAGAGACAAACTTGAATTCCTGGAGACTTTAAGACAATGCTGGAAATTTGATCTTTATCAAAAACAAAAGGTTGGTTTAATAATTTAAAGGGGAATGTGTTTTTGCTGAGAGAAAAGTTTCTAGATTAGATGTATTTTTGTGGCAAGTTGCTCTTCCCTCCTGTTATTTGTCAGGTCCTGTGGTTCTGTAATGCAACTTAGTAAGACATCTGTGTAGGAAGGAACTGCAGATGCTGGTTTAAACCGAAGATAGATGCAAAATGCTGGAGTAACTCAGCGAGACGGGCAGCATCTCTGGAGCATCAGAAGAAGGGTCTCGATCCGAAACATCACCCATTCCTTCTCTCCAGAGATGCTGCTTGTTCCATTGAGTTACTCCAGCATTTTGTGTCTTATCTTTAATAAGACACCTCCAGTGTGTAGTACCGCCACAATATAAATATTCCTGGTTGTTACTGTAATATTTATTCAACTCCACTCCCCTATTCACATTACTCTCAAATGCACGCTTTATTTTCTTTTCATTTGTGACCACAAAAACTGCCTAAGTACCAAATTCTGAACCTTCTCATCTCCATCTCCCTTGGTTCTTGGAGATGCTCCTAGAGTCCCCCTCCTTGACCAACACGATCAGGTGATGTGTTGCAAAACGGAATCACTCTTTGAACTCTTTGGAGGAAAGAATTTTTCACTCTGTCAAAAGCGCTCACAATGTTATACACATTTGACATGGCTCAGTGTGATGTTTCTTTACACGACTCCTGTGAAGTGCCTTTGGGTGTTCTGCTGAGGTAAGGACATGACATAAAAACTGGAGTTTCGAAAATGGACTGTGTAGCTTCCACTTTTTTAGGCACTAATTGTGCTAAAATTTGATTTTACCTGGGATAGATTGCACCCAATCTATTTTGAAGTGAAATCATGCCAATCTCAAAATTGCATCAAGCTCTTCCGTGAGCCATACCGGACCTTACCCTGGCATCAAATGCACACTTAACAATGTCATTATGTACACAGCACCCATTTCCACCCATACCAACGTAAATTGAAGCTCAAAGGTACGAGCTATGACCCTCTTGGAGAACTCAGCAGAACTAGCGCCAGAGACCCAGATTCGATCCTGACCCCGAGTGCTGTCTGTATGGAGTTTGTACGTTCTTCCCGTGACCGTGTGGGTTTTCTTTGGGTGCTCCGGTTTTCTCTCAAACTTTCGCACAATCAGTGCCAAAAAAAATGGAAGCTACACGATCCATTTTCTCCCAAAGATATGCAGGTTTGTGGGTTAATTGGCTTCTGTAAATTGTCCCTAGTGTGTAGGATAGAACTAGTGTATGCGTGATCGCTGGTTGGCATGGACTCGGCGGGCTGAAGGGCCTGATTCCACGCTGTATCTCTAAACTAATAACTAAACCAGTCTAGGCAGCCTTAGAGGTGACTGCCGACTGGTCAGGTGCTTCCATAAATAAGACTGTGCTTAAAATAACAGGGAGTTTTTTTTTAACCAGCATTTATTAGCTGAAGTGCTCATTCCATATGTTCCCAAGTTGTGACATGACTGTCAACACTCCATTACTGGAGAGGTTGTTATGGCTAAAGCTGTCCAGTTGGAATGGGTCAGGGATTTGGGGCAGGAAGCAAAGTTTAGTGAAGAATCTTCTCTTAAAGAGTCTTCAGAGGCGCCACATCATCAGTAAACCTCAGACGAACAGTGCATTCGCATGCTCAGGTTCTCCAGAGCTGTATTCACTGAGAAATGTGACATTTTCTGGGCCTTTCTCACATTCATGTACCGTGCTCTCTATGGAGGTTAAAACACATTGAAGATCACCTTGACTGTTGGCCCCCATTCCACAGCAACTTTCCAAATGTCTACAACAGAAATCAGCCATGTTTCCCAATGTCTTATTCACTGCTGCACGAGAGAAATCGCCGACTCACTCTATTCACTAAAAGTCATTTCATTTTAACTTTAGCGAGGAAGAAATATGTCCGTGCCAGCATTAGTTGTTTCCCACCAATGAGGGTAACTATTGCTGCACTCATGGAATAAAGGGGCTTCCATCTGGAATCCAGATCTTTTCATCAATAAAAAAAATCACTTCCTTAATGAGAAGATTGTTTTGGATCCCAAGAAGATTTTTCCAAAGATGTATGATTTGTTTCCAAAAGCATGGTTCTTTCATGTTGGGACAGTCTGCATTGAATGTTTTCACCAGCCAACATTGCTTTTGGGGTCAGTCACCTATTCCTTTTCTCCAGAGATGCTGTCTGACCCCCTGAGTTACTCCAGCATTTCTGTGTCTTATCTTCGGTATCAACATCTGCACTTCCTTCCTACACATTTTATCTGCTCCACTGTGATATCTCCTCAAGGTAGGCCTACTTTGAAGAAGTTCTACCTCCTCTCTCCGACGAGAGTTCTGCATCATCCTCTCTCGCTGCTCCCCCACTGAGATTCTGGATTTATTTGTGTGTCTTGTTGTTCTTTATTGGTATGGCTGTATGGCAATCTGAATTTCACTGTACTTTAATTGGTACATGTGACAATAAACTGACCTTGAAGAAGGGTCTCAACCTGAAACGTCACCTATTCCTTTCCTCCAGAGATGCTCTCTGACCCGCTGAGACACTCCAGCATTTTTGTCTATCATTGTTCTTCGGGACCCAGGGTCCCCTCTATTTCCCTGGCTGCTCACACTAGTGCACACTCCAGCACAGCAACTCAAGAGATGCACAAGTACCAGCAAAGTCATGGAAAACATTATTGTCTCCTCAAGATCAACTCAACTGAGAGAGCGGCGTAACACAGACCATGTAGATGGGGAGGCGCTGTTGTTATTACTGCATGCTCTACAACCTTTTAACTGCAGAAGTAGCTGGTGTCAGAGACAGAGCAACAAAGAGATCCAGAGCTCTGCGGTGGGGTCCATGTGGTAGACTCAGAACATTGGGAAGAAGAGGAGCAGGAGGAGGAAGAAGACTACCAGGTACACAGCATTGCAAAGCATCAACAGCCACATGTTGCAGCTGAGCAGAAGAAAGCATTGTTGGCATGAGCTGTAACAGAACTTCATCAGAAAGAAAGGAATCTACATAGATGTTACTTCTAAGAAGCCTGCAAAACTAAAATAAACTAAAATAAACTAAAATCAGAGTCTCAATTGATATTCTCTACACTTCAATCATTATCACCTTCATAATTCACCAATAATTAGGTAGGGGCCAAGATGGCACATCCAAATCCCCCAGGCCGTGCTTTACAGCGTTATTAATTATGAATGAACAAATTCTTGCTCCAATGATTTAAATGGCTGTCTACAACATTTCTGCATTTCTCGATGAGCGGCATCTCACTTAAAGAACAAGGACATCCGTACGACGACAGTGGTGCACAGATTACCGTGACTTATCTCCCATGGACATAACATTTCTCTTTATGTTGCTCTGCCACGTGGAGATGGTGAAGATTATTGTAGCCGGCAGTCATGGTGAGCTTGGCATGTCTACTGTCCACTCCGCCAAATCCAGTGTGTAAAACATTTATCTGAGCACATTCCTTAATGACCGAGACTTGCATGTCCCTTTTATTAAATGTGAAAAAGTCTCCCTCTCCCTTGCACCCCCTTCCTCCCTCCCACCTTCTCCATGGCAGCCAAAGTTTGTGTTGTTGCTTTCTGAATATCACAGCACCGTGTTAGGAGATGTACACTATTAAGTGAATGAGGTACCTTCAGAAACTGCAGCTCTCGACCTGAAATGTCACCTATTCCTTTTCTTCAGAGATGCTACCTGATCCGCTGAGTTACTCCAGCATTTTGTGTCTATAGTCTCATTCCAGTGTTTGCTTCATATGTCTTTTTGACCATTTTTTTCATTTTCTGCAGGGGTCTCAAATTGGCGTTATTACTAATGTTTTTGCGTCTTGAAAAAAAACCCCAGGTAAAATCTAATTTTTGGTAAAAGTTGATGTTGGGAGATGAGCAGAACATCATTTATTTGGGAGTCATAGTGGTTGTAATTCCTGACAGTCCCTGTAGGAGGTGCCACCTCTGTGATGAACAAAAGGTTATCCACTTGAACCTCTGCCTTCACCTGATCTCCCACCCTGCACAGCCTCAAAGCCAGTCCAGCCTGCTCACTGGAATCTCAGGTCTCCACAATCGAATCAAACACGCTGCCGTGCCCTATTTCTTTAATTAGAGGAATAGTTCATCCTTGAAGGATGGTTGGATTCCTAACAAAATTCCAGTGCTTCCATCCCACCCTGCTGAGTCTCCCTGTGGCTAAGACTTGTGTTTTCACTTTGTGTGCCTCGTGCATAATACATCAAACTGTTCCATCTGTATGCAATTATCCCAGTAAACACAAGAGAAATGGACCAGAAAAATAAAGCCCCTACAGGTCATGAATAGCTCAATGACTCCTCGATGCTCAACACTGATGCCTAGAAAAGATGATTTGATTAAATCAGGAAGAGTTATAAGCTGCATTTGTTTGAAATTATATCAAGTGACCTTCAGGGTATTGGGGGAAAAAAGATAGGAGGGCAAATGAGGAGAATTCTTCTGTGCAAGTTGTTATGGTATAGAATATATCCTAAATGGTGGTGAAAGCAAATTCAATAGTAACTTTTAAAAACAAAGTGGAAAGTATTGACCAATTTGCGGAGGGCCAGAGCAAAGATGATTGGCTAAATGGCCTCTTTCAGCGGTGTTTCAGTTAATAATAAAGCGTTGAATATGCTGTTATCCGAAGGATGAAATTCTTTTGATACCAATTATTAAAATGCTTTCAATTTTATAACGATCTTTGTGCCCATGGTATGTTCCAATGTACTTTACAGCCAATGAATTATTTTCTGAAAAGTGGTCACTGTTGTAACGTTAGATTTCAAGTCAACACATTGTGCTCAGCAAGCTCCCACAGTTTGACTGATCCTAAGTAAACTGTTGTAATGCTGTTGGTTGTAGGATAAATAGTGATGCATGGCACCTTGGCAAACTAACTCATTGCATTCTTGCAATTATCTCCATTACAATGAACCAACTTTTAACACACCAGTAATCAAAGTTGAGATTCTCAAGGCAGTACTCACCTGGTGCATTGACCTAACAAGCTGCAGAAGGGGTGGTTGGGTGGGCTGGTTAATAATAATAATAATATATTCCTTTATTCGTCCCACACCAGGGAAATTTACAGTGTTACAGCAGCAAAGTGGATAGCAAGAGAGCAAGAGATCATTCATTATAAATAGAAGATACATAAATTGTCACCAGTTTTCCGTGTGTTCTTAACTGTTATTGTTGACTCGTCTGCTGGGAGCAGTGCTGGTTGTGCAGTCTCACAGCAGCGGGAAGGAAGGACCTCCTATATCTCTTCTTCACGCACTTGGGGTGAAGGAGTCTGTCACTGAAGGAGCTACTCAGTGCAGTGAGTTAGAAGTAATAGTTACTTCTCTTAATTGTGCATGTACTAAATTCCATGCAGGGATTGAGTCTCGCATGATTACTAGTTAGCATAGCACAGCTTTGACAGATTTAGCTTCCAAGTTCAGTTTATTTTATCCTTTCTCCATATTTTCTGTTTTTTCCTCTTTCCAAGATGTCCATTGTATTCCAATCCAAAATAACATCTCGCACTCACCTTAGTTTAGTTTAGAGATACAGTGTGGAAATAGGTTCTTCAGCCCATCAAGTCCACGCCGCCAGAGATCTTCCATGCACTAGTTCTATGCTAACCCATCCAACACACTAGGGGCAATTTACGGAAGCCCATCAACCTACAAACCTGCACTTCTTTGGAGTGTGAAAGGAAACCGGAGCACCCGGAGAAAGCCCGTGTGGTCATGGAGAGAACGTACAAATACAGACAGCATCTGTGGCAGCAACTCTACCGCTACGCCACTATGCCACGTCTTGCACAAGCTCGCACATTCCACTGGGATAGACATCAGGTGCGGCAATCCTGACTGAGTTTTATTTCCCTCCTCTCAGGTGCAAAGATGCTGAATGCTCAGCTGTTGAACCCAACTGAAATACCCAGCTAATTCAACATAGGCTGAGTATCAGTCAATGGATATTCTTAAACCATAAGGTTTGGTTACTTTCCTTTATCAACCCGGGTAACCACAGCTCTACAGAATCATAGAGTAATACAGTGCAAGGAGCCATTTGGCCCACAATGTTTCTCTGGCCCACAATGTTCCTATCATACATTCCCTTGAATGGCCTACTGAATCTGCTGTAACCTTGTGGTGGTGTATTTCAGATGTAGTGAAGAAAGCTAATGGAATGTTGGCCTTTATGACAAGAGGAGTTGAGTATAGGAGCAAAGAGGTCCTTCTGCAGTTGTACAGGGCCCGAGTGCGACCTGGAGTACTGTGTGCAGTTTTGGTCTCCAAATTTGAGGAAGGACATTCTTGCTATTGAGGGAGTGCAGCGTAGGTTTACTAGATTAATTCCCGGAATGGCAGGACTGCCATATGTTGAAAGACTGGAGCGACTATGCTTGTATACACTGGAATTTAGAAGGATGGGAGGGGATCTTATCGAAACGTATAAGATTATTAAGGAGTTGGACACGTTAGAGGCAGGAAACATGTTCCCACTGTTGGGGGAGTCCAGAACAAGGGGCCACAGTTTAAGAATAAGGGGTCGGCCATTTAGAACGGAGATGAGGAAAAACTTTTTCAGTCAGAGAGTTGTGAATCTGTGGAATTCTCTGCCTCAGAAGGCAGTGGAGGCCAATTCTCTGAATGCATTCAAGAGAGAGCTAGATAGAGCCGAATGGCCTACTCCTGCACCTATTGTCTATTGTCAATTGATTGGATACGTTAGAGGCAGGAAACATGTTCCCAATGTTGGGGGAGTCCAGAACCAGGGCCCACAGTTTAAAAATAAGGGGTAGACCATTTAGAACGGCGATGAGAAAAAACTTTTTCAGTCAGAGAGTTGTAATTCTGTGGAATTCTCTGCCTCAGAAGGCAGTGGAGGCCAATTCTCTGGATGTTTTCAAGAGAGAGCTAGATTGAACTCTTAAGGATAGCGGAGTCAGGGGGTATGGGGAGAAGGCAGGAATGGGGTACTGGTTGTGAATGATCAGCCATGATTACATTGAATGGTGGTGCTGGCACGATGGGCCGATTGGCCTACTCCTGCACCTATTGTCTATTGTATCATAGCACCTTTCTGCTTTAAAAATATCCTTCCTTATTCTTCACTTGATTCTTTGGAAATGCACAAGCTAACTCAATTAGACCTCTTCACCTCAACTTACCACAGAGTGAAGAAAACCCAGATGTGTTCAATGGATTTAACATTAAGGAATCTCCATTCTATCAGATGTGGGACATTCTCTGGTCCATCGTCAACAGAAAAGTTTAAATTCCAGTGAAAGAGAGAGAGAGAGAGAGAGATAGATAGATAGAGAGAGAGAGAAAGAGAGGACACAGAAAATACATGCAAGGGTGAGAGGAGAATTCTGAAGAACATTTGTGAATCCATCAAGCCACTTTTCATACCACCACAATCCTTCATTTCAGAGAAAGGTGTCTGGAACATCCTAGTTACTTCGTCAAATACATAAATAAAGACTTGCAAACCAATTCTGTGCAAATACACTGGTTGAATAACTGGGGAGAGTTTAATATTTATGTATTCCTACAGAAATTGAAAGCAAGTTATTATACATCTGTATATATTTTACTAAATGGTGGAACATTGGCATTTAGCAAGAGGAAACACTTAAATATATGTTGGCCGTTGAGAGATTTTTGATATCCAGTGATATTGACAGTGGGTAATAAACTCTTCAACTTGCACCGCAAACCCTTTATTCAATTCCAAAGAAACTTGGTTTTAGGCAGCAAGAAGCAAATGCCCAAAGTTCCCAAAAGCCACCTGATCTTTGGCTGTGTGGTTGGAGGCTTGCTGAAGTAAAGCTTGCTGAGGTAACTGGGTTTATGTATCACTTCCTAAGGAATATTATTTTTAAATATGGTTGAGATATTTTTGACTCTCTTAGCCAAGAAAATATGAATAATTGACTGTGTTTCCCAGTGCAATGGGAGGTTGATGTACATACAAGGGAAGCCATTAAGTGACCTCTTGCTGTGCAACATGCTGAGGGCTCTGAGTGGCATTTCTATGATTTTCTCTCTATCTAAACTCCATATCAAACATCACTCTTTAGTTATTCTAATCATCAGAGCGTATAGCAAACCTCCATAATGTCTGGGTGTCCCGGAATAAATTTAGGACTGTTGTCATGACTGTATTGGAGAAAGGGAATGGACCAAAGCTGTCTCACTAACTGTCCAGGTTTTCTTTTTCCTGAATTAGTTACAGTCAGCTTCTAATAGCTGTGGGAAAAAATGTTCCTGCAGGTGGGGATGAAGGGATAGCAAGATAAGAAGTCAGACGATAAGGTCTGTAGGACTACAGCGCTGCAGCATTTCCAATGTTGTATTTAGGGTTGCCAAATGTCCCGTATTAGCCGGGACATCCATTGGGCTAAATTGGTTTGTCCCGTATGGGACTGCCCTTGTCCCGTATTAGTAGGGTTGCCAACTTCCTCACTCCCAAATAAGGGACAAAGGGCGACGTCACCTCCCCGCGCCCCATGTGACCTCACCCAGCCAGCGGCCACGTGCTCCCGCTCCACCAATGGCGTCCGCCCGGGCCGGGAGGCCGCCATTGGTGGAGTGGGAGCATGAGACCGCTGGCTGGGTGAGGTCACGTGGGGCGCGGGGCGGTGACATAATCTTGTCCCGTATTTGGGTGTGATGAAGTTGGCAACCCTAGTTGTTCGATTCAGCTGGTGTTCCCATACATTCACATGACTAGGACATCCACTGTATAACCTGACCAAAGTATGATGAATCCAGGATTAATTCCAGCGCTGCGCTGAGTTTGTTGACCACAGCAGAAGTGATGATGATGTGGCCTCTTCAGTCCCTGGGCCAGTTAGCACACCTCTCAGCCAACTGCCCAAGCCAGCTTGCTAATTCTGTCAGAACTTCCATTACTCTAATGATCCACTGAGAATAAAATCAAGCACTGAAACTGGGTCAGGAATGTCAATGTCTGATCTGGGCATGGTCGAGACCATAGTGGAGTTATTAATTCAGCACAATATCCAGTTTCAAAAGCACTTCTTGTTATTTCCAAAATGCTATGAAGAATTTTTTTGAGACTGCCAATTCTCTGAGATTGTCCTGGAATCTCCACAAGTTAAAGACTAATCTCTACTCTTGTGCGTGAGCACCCTGGAATAAAATTACTTGAGTATTAAATAATATTATAGTTTCCAAAAGCTTTGTTTGCAATGCATGAGACCAGTGGACATGGGAGAAAAGGCAGTTTCACTGACAGTCACGTATCATCCAGTTGAGAGTGGATGAGTTGACCATCCAGTGGTGGGAGCGGGGGGGTGGGGCGACTTGGAGACAGAAGGTGACTGAAACACCAGGAATGCCCCATCCAAATATATCAGCCCAAAGTTTCACACACCACTCAATAGACGATAGACAATAGGTGCAGGAGTAGGCTATTCGGCCCTTCGAGCCAGCACCACCATTCAATGTGATCATGGCTGATCATTCTCAATCAGTACCCCGTTCCTGCCTTCTCCCCATACCCCCTGACTCCGCTATCCTTAACAGGTCTATCTCGCTCTTTCTTGAATGCATTCAGAGAATTGGCCTCCACTGCCTTCTGAGGCAGTGAATTCCACAGATTTACAACTCTCTGACTGAAAATGTTTTTCCTCATCTCCGTTCTAAATGGCCTACCCCTTATTCTTAAACTGTGGCCCTGGTTCTGGACTCCCCCAACATTGGGAACATGTTTCCTGCCTCTAACGTGTCCAACCCCTTAATAATCCTATATGTTTCGATAATGTTTCGATATATGTCCCCTCTCATCCTTCTAAATTCCAGTGTATACAAGCCTAGTCGCTCCAGTCTTTCAACATATGACAGTCCCGCCATTCTGGGAATTAACCTAGTAAACCTACGCTGAACGCCCTCAATAGCAAGAATATCCTTCCTCAAATTTGGAGACCAAAACTGTACACAGTACTCCAGGTGCGGTCTCCTTAGGGCCCTGTACAACTGCAGAAGGACCTCTTTGCTCCTATACTCAACTCCTCTTGTTATGAAGGCCAACATTCCATTGGCTTTCTTCACTGCCTGCTGTACCTGCATGCTTCCTTTCAGTGACTGATGCACTAGGGCACCCAGATCTCGTTGTACGTCCCCTTTTCCTAATTTGACACCATTCAGATAATAATCTGCCTTCCTACTCTTACCACCAAAGTGGATAACCTTACACTTATCCACATTAAACTGCATCTGCCATGCATCCGCCCACTCACACAACTGTCCAAGTCCATCCTCAGTTGGTAGACCTAGCACTTGGAATGCACCCGATCATTGGATTTCTTGTTAGCTAAAACTCACTGATGTCAATAACTTGATTCTTTTTTATTTTCTTGTTAGAATGCACAACGGAATGGAGTTTTCTCAGAAAATCCAGATGAAAATCAAAATCCGCTGAGAATACAGAAGATCATTGATGACAGAAGAATCTTCTGCAGCAGGATGATTGGCATTGTGAGTCAACTGTTTTCTTATTATTAATTGGTGATTTTGATTCCCCTGAGCAGTGATATCGATGTGCGATTCTCATCGTTTAGGCTTTGGGTTAAAATAGAGAGAAGTGTTGTGATCTGCAGTTTTCTGCCTAAAACAGTGTTGGAAGCAGATTCAGGAGCAACTTCAAAGAGGATTTGCATACAGACTTGAAAAGGAGAAATTCTGAGAGCTATGGAAACAAGCAAAGGAGAGTGCCTATTTGAAGCACACTTTGAAATGACTGGCAGAGACTCTCAGTCCCCCTCAGCATTGCAAGGTTTGCTGCTTCAATGAAGGCAATGCCAAACTTGATAGAGATAAACTGGTGCAATTTTCCACAATGCAAATTAAGCATCTTTTTGCGTTATTGAGCATGTCTGTTATAAACATATCCTTTAATAAGTAAATGCTTGTATTTATATCGCCTACACAAAATGTCCAAGAGTGCTGTACAGTAGAAACAATTCTTCTTGACATTTTGGTTTTGCTTTAATAATGGAAGACCAGTAGCTAATTTTGCACAAAACAAAATCGCAAAGCCTCTTTGAGTGACGGGGACTGTGGGTAAAATATTAGCACCCAGGGGATTACATCGTTGCTTTGCTTTACCAGAGGTGCAGGGGATCTTTTATATCTGTCTGACAGTTTAATGTGTCATCTGAAAGATGGCACCTCCAACAAAGGAGCATTCTCACTTTTGCTTTTAAAGCATCAACCGGAATTGTCTTTGTTGTTAGACTCAAGCCCACAGCCTTCAGACTTGGAGATGAAAGAATTCCCCACAAAGCTATGGCTGATAACAGCGAGAGTCCTGGGAAATGTCTCCATGGTGAAAAAAACTTATTTCTATCCTTGGGCACATTTTACAGGGGCTGTTAAGCATGAAGCAATGTTTTGCATAAACAATTAAATATTGCTAGCTTTAACAATGAATCATAGAGTTATGCAGCACAGAAGCAGACTCTTTGACCCAGCTCACCCATGTCAACCTGGTTGTCGGCCTTAGCTACTCCTATTTGCCTACGTTTGGCCCATATCCCTCTAACCTTTCCTAACCAGATACCTGTCTAAGTGTCTATTAAACATTGTAATTGTTCCACCTGTACAGCTTCCTCTGGCAGTTCGTTCCATATACTCACCACTCTCTGTGTGGAAAACTTGCCCCTCAGGACTCTTTTAAACCTCTCATCTTAAAACAATGCCCACTAGTTTTCGACTCCCTTATGGTGAGAAAAAGACTGTGACCTTTTCTACGTGTCTGTCCTGATTTGATATACCTCAAAAAGGTGAAGCAGGGGAAAAAAAGATCTATCCTATCCAGCCTCTCCTTGTAAGTCAAAGGCTCCTTGTGAAATTTTTCTGCCCTCTTTCGATCTGAATGACATTCTTCCTATGCTGGCAGCCAGAACTGCACATAAGGCTCCAGTCTGGTCTCGCCAATGACTTGCACAATTGTAACATGATGTCCCAACTCTGTACTCAATGGGAACATAAGGAGCTGCAGATGCTGAATACTTGAGCAAAGCACAAAGTGCTGGAGGCACTAAGCGAGTCAGGCAGCATCTGTGGGGAATGGGAAGGAGACATTTTGGGTCGGAACTCTTCTTCAGGCAGGTCTGAAGAAGAATCCTGATCCTAAACGTCACCTGAAATGATGATGACACTTTATCACGTGTACCTGCGTACAATGAAAGTCTTTGTTTTTGCGTACAAAGTACACAAAAGAGTTGCAACAAAGGCACCGATAAAATTACAAAAAGTGCTCATCTCTGTAGGTTTTTCTTCTGAGAAGATAATAAGGCAGAGAATCCCAGCTGATTACGGGAGTTTGTTTTGTGAAAATTGGCTGTTGGATTTCTTTCATAACATGATTGATTACATTTCAGTGGTTATTTTATTGACTTTTAAAAATATTGCAATGTCTCAAGTGGTGAAAGGCAGTGCATAATTCCACGCTATAAATGTAAGAATGCAAAACCCAGGCTTGACATCACCTAATCAGGACTTATGATTTAAATGATTTCCTCTCTTTTACTTTTCAACCTTTGGCATGTGTCTTGCATGGCCAACCTTGATTTCTCAATAAAAATCAAGTGACGTATTTTTTGTTTATACAGACTGCTCCCTAATTTCCATTAAAGAAACCTACCGTTCAGAGATGATGATCTTGCCAGATTCAGAACTGGTCTCTGAACTGAGTTGACGTAGGCCATATTAAGATGCACTATTTTAATTTAGATTGTTCATTTAGATGGGATGACCCCTCTCCTCCAATTCTCAACAATCTACACTTCTGCCATGGGTTTGTTCTGACACATCTGTTCAAACAATGCACCAAACTCCCCACTCTCAGTGAAAAGTCAACATCCTATTTATTATATGAATAGATGGTTCTTGGCTTTTCAATGTATTTGTTCACAGGATGTAGGCATCGCTGGCGAGACCAGCATTTATTGCCTATCTAAATTGCTTCATAGCTTGCTAGGTCATTTCAGTTAAGAGTCACAACAATGTGGCTCAGGAATGCCGATTGCCTTTTCTGAAGTGCGTCAGTGAACCAGGTGGATTTTTATGACGATCCTGGAGTTTCATGATAACCTTCACTGGTTCGAGCTTTCAAATTCCAGATTTGTTTAATTCTTTAAATATAAATTCCCCAGCTGGTGAGATTCAAGTGTGGTTCCAGATCAGTTGTGTTGGGCCCTTTACACAGGTTATTAAAATAATCATTATAATATCATAACTCTAAAGCCACCTTTGGCTGGTCCAATAATTGGTAAGCTAGGTTCTGGAGCCTCGATCCAAAGATATGAATTCAATTCCCAACACGGCAGCTGGTGGAGTTAACTTTGAAATTAAATAAATGTGGAAATTAAGGGGAGAATATACCCAATCTCAGTAACATTAATTATTTGTTTAGTTTTGTTTCGAGAAATAGCGAAGAAACAGGCCCTTCGGCCCATAGAGTCCGTGCCGACCAACAATCACCCCTTACACTAGTTCTATCCGACACACTAGGGACAATTTACAGAGACCAATTAACCTACAAAGCTGCAGGTCTTTGGGGTGTGGGAGGAAACTGGAGCTCTGGGAGGAACTGTCACAGGGAGAACGTGCAAACACCATACAGACAGCATCCGTAGTCAGGATTGATACCTAGCCTCTGTGCTGTCAGGCAGCAACTCTACCGCTGCACCACTGTGCCACCCACTCGTTGGTTCAGTATTGCTTTGCAGGAGTGGATATCCTTGGCTTTTGTGTGTCACCTGACCATGAATTTGGTCGACACAAAACTCCATTCAGCAGTGCCCAAGAGGCGCAATCCTTATCCTTTGAATAAAACAAAACTCACACAGCCAGTCACCAATATTTTACAATCATTAATAAAAGTTCTCAAAGAAACAAAAAGGAACATTTGATTTATCTTTTAAATAGCAAGTAAATTTTCCCCTGGGTTTGCTCAAACCAGTTTTCCTGATGATTTATCTTTAATGTCAGAAGACGCCAGGCCAAATATAGAGGGTATCAACTTATACCTAATATGTTTGTACTAACAACACAAGTAAGAGACAAATGTAGGTTTCCTTTGCCCCTAAACAAAAATCTATTCTTTCGAGCCACCTAGTTTTTGAGAGCATTAACAACATGCCTTGCACACAGTAAATTGCTGTGAAGAATCATGTTAAGAATGTATTTTTAAAATGAAATTAGATGAAATATATTAAACTCTGGTTATCTGGGTCAACGGTTCAAAGTGTGGATTTGTCAGGTTCGCTAACGATCAACTTTAATTCCATGGTTTTAAGGTATCACCCACAATTGCTTGCGTATACTTGCCCACCTGATCATTATGGAACCTGGAGTGAAGATGATTAGTTTCAATACCAAGAAAATCAGTCGGCTTTCCTTTCAAACTTTGTGGGGCTTTAATTTAGCAGATCAGATTCCTGATTAGAATGGGCCTGTGTCGCAGTCCGTTACCATGGTACCCTTGGAAAATTTCTGTGAGCTGCTGTCAGTGGAATCAATAAATAGCTGGTTTAATGATTTGGACTCATTCTTTGGGGAAGCCAGCAGGGGGAATCCTTGCTCTCTAGCTGGCAGCGACGTTAAAACGGTGTCAATAGAATGAATCGTCTAATTATCTTTGTCCTTGATACTTAATGATGTTCCGTGCAATTTCCAGGCATACTTGGGCGATAGTTTCAGTACATAGAGTGAGATCAATCAAGTTTATTATTCAGTTCTTTCAGAAACATTGTCAATGCACCTTCTGGAAATAAGAGGTGCTCTGAATATCTTGGCTATAATAGTCTAACAGATATAATTGACTTGCCGAGCAAGTTTGTGATAGGCGATAAAAACAAATTTTCTAAACAAATTGACTCATTGAGTCGATACGCCAAATTGGTATTGAAGGGAGCCCCAAGTTCAGGGTTTGTTTTGCACATTCATACATCATGGAAAGCACCACGATTGGACATAGTTATGGGTGGTGATTCTCCCCATTAACCACTTTCCAATGACATCTGGATTGAATTGGATTGAAGCTGGGCCATACTTCCCATCCTTTGGAGCATAGGTACATGGGTACCATGGGTACATAGCCTTCCAATGCTGAATAACTGAGCGGCAAGTCGCAATGGTGGATCTGGAAGGCACAATGTCAGGAGCAGTCATTGAAAACTGAGATGCATAGGAATTTGTTCTCCCAGAGACTCAGTGGATTTCTCTACCCCACATGGGTGTGGAGGTGAGAACTCTAGAAAGGTTTAACTAGGAGGTATATTTTTGAAAGGGGAGAGAAATTAAGGGCTATGTGGAAATGGCACAAAGAGATAAGGCTTGAGTAGATCAGCCTTGATCACTTTGAATGGTGGGAAGCTTTAAAGGACCTGGTGGTATATTCCTTCCCTGGCCTGTATTGTGCATTGCTGGGGAGGGTATGAACATTTTAACATGAGCATTTTTATTTACTGCCTGTATTAGTAGAGAGAAAATTACACTCGTTACTCTTCATTTCACCATTTAGTATTCAGCCCCTTGCCTAGTTTATCATATCATATCATATCATATATATACAGCCGGAAATAGGCCTTTTCGGCCCTCCAAGTCCGTGCCGCCCAGTGATCCCCACACATTAACACTATCCTACACCCACTAGGGACAATTTTTTACATTTTACCCAGCCAATTAACCTACATACCTGTACGTCTTTGGAGTGTGGGAGGAAACCGAAGATCTCGGAGTAAACCCACGCAGGTCACGGGGAGAACGTACAAACTCCTTACAGTGCAGCACCCGTAGTCAGGATCGAACCTGAGTCTCCGGCGCTGCATTCGCTGTAAAGCAGCAACTCTACCGCTGCGCTACCGTGCCGAGTTTACTTTTGAGATACAGCGCGGAGACAGGCCCTTCGGCTACCAAGTCCGTGCCGGCCAACAATCACCCATACACTACTTCTACCCTACACACTAGCGACAATTTACAGAAGCCAATTAATCTACAAACCTGTACATCTTTGGAATGTGGGAGGAAACCGGAGCACCCGGAGAATACCCACTCGATCACGGGGAGAACGTACAAACTCTTTACAGACTCCACCCGTAGACAGGACCGAACCCGGGTCTCTGGCGCTGTAAGGCAGCCACTCTACCGCTGCGCCACCTTGCCACCCTTGTTGTGCACATTGAACTCATGGTTTATCTGTGCCTTAACCCCGTCGTACATGCTGTGGTTCCTTACCCCTCAAACCCCTTGTCTTACAAAAAATTGTTTCTTGCGGTCTCGACATTTTCAAAAATACTGCAAACCCAATGGTTTGTTTCAGATTACGTGATCATTATTCATCTACTCCCAGATGCTGGAATGTTGTTCATTCTCCCCGGGCAGAGTGGTCTCTAAAGAGGACTTCATAAATGTTTTGTTTAATTATTAAATATCGAGCAGCCAAAACAAACATTTAACAACCTTCAGAAAATCCTTCAGAAGAAAGAATTAACAATAAGGCACTTTTGCCACGTTAACTTATGTCGATGTGTTTAGGTGGCAAAATGGTGCGGCTGGTGGAGTTGCAGCATCACTGATCCAGTGATCTGGGTCAACCCAAACCTTCAGTTTGTATGGAGTTTACACTTTTTCTTCGTAACTATTTGTGTTTCCTCCAGGTGTTCTAATATCCTCCCATATCCTAAAGACGTGCAAATTGGTAGGTTGATTGGCCACTATAAATTGCCCCTGGTGTGTAGATAAGTGGTAGAATCTGGAGAAGATTAATGGGAATGTGCAGAGAATAAAATAGGTTGAGTGTATGGTTGTAGAGCGTGGATGGATGTTTAATGGTTGTAGAGCGTGGATGGTTGGTATGGTCCCAAGGAGCTGAAAGGCCTGTTTCCCTGCTGTATGACTCAATGAAATCTTTAGTCAATGAGTTTAAGAGATGTTTTCATTAAAAAAAGAACTCTTTGATGGATTTTCCAAAAGTACTCTTTATTGAGCATTATGTACAGGTGTCAGACATAACTCGGTGATTAGTACACTTGTGTTTTAAGTTGGCTGGAAGACCCAAACTGGATAATCAAGTGTAAAATCTCATCTGCGGTAGTAGTACAACTCTGCGAGAGCATTGCACTGTTAGAGGTGCTGCCTCTTTGATGAATTATTAAACTGGTACTGTGTTTGTCCTCTTGGTCGAATTATTGTGGTGCTACTCAAAGAGCAGGTGAGTTCCCCATTATCCTAACCAATATATATCCACACAATCTAACATCTGTTTACTTATCCCTTTGATGTTTAAGAGTGTCCATTATGTACAAATTCTATATTTCTATAATTCCGAAGCTGTGAAAAACCTTTGCTTATTCAAGGTGGTAGAAACATACAAGGTGTGTTGGAAAGAACTGCTGATGCTGCTTTATACCAAAGACAGACACAAAATGCTGGAGTAACTCAGCTGATCAGGTGGCATCTCAGAAGAAAAAGAATAGATGATGTTTCGGATCGGAACCCTACCTCAGACAATGAATGAATGAATGAACGAATACTTTATTGTCACTGAAGAAGAAGACCCAAAACGTCACCTATTTTTCTTTGGAGATGCTGAGTTGTTCCAGCATTTTGTGTCTATCTTAGAAACATACAAGGTCTTCTTGCTATCAAAGATAACCATAGATTTTTAATCATTGGTGCATAAACCATGATGCTGGGTTGTGTATCGGTTTGCAAATAATCTATTCCAGATTTTGCAAGCAAGTAAAAATGATATGCCTGCCATTGAGTTACGTTCTCTCATTGAGGCAGTGATTAACGGGTTGGGATTAACTGTGATGCCCCTGCGGTGAAATGTGTTGCCAAGGTTCACACAAGCAGGAGATATCAGATGCTGGCTGGTGCCCATGAATTATAGCCTAGCTCAGAGTCCGTGCCTTCAGGAGAAGGACAGAGGGAGAAAAAATGATTACAACTGACAAGATGTTGCAGTCATTTTTAATTATGAGATTGTACTAAACATGGTAATGGCATTGCAGGGATGATACCCCGGAGGAGTATATAATTGGAAAGAGAGGCTGTGTTTCGAGTTTATGAATTGTCTACAACCGCCCCCCAACAAATTTCGATCTCCAGGAAGTGAAAGATAAGGAATTAGGAAAATACATTAGCAGAAAAATATCAAAGACCTTGGAAAGGGATTTGTGTTCCACCATGCCTTGACTTAAACACTTTCACACATTTATTAGCACTAATTTGAATTGATAACAAATGCCGAATAAGCTGGGGTTTTATGACCATGTCAAAGATTACACAGGGTCTGAAACTCCTCACCCTGAGGAATTAATCAGCCCAGACTAATACTTTAATTAACACTTTTACTTCTGAGGAAACTAATTTAATCAACGTGCAGGATTTAGTTCACAGCACAGGAGTAGCAGCAGGGCCTTACCCACTGGCTGAATGGAAGCAAAAGATGTCTGCTGTCATGGCAACAGACTGAGGATTACTTTGCCTTTTTTTTCACTCCAAGGAAGCTTTTATCAAGCTGCAAACAGATGACATGGAGTCTGATGAAAGATCCTTGCAAATCAAAGAGCAAGAAGAACCAGTCGAGAATGATTGACTTCAAGGGCCGCTATACAGCAAATACTTTTAACAGCGGAAAAAATATAGAAAAGAAAATGTCCATTTGAGGAAGAGCTTGACACAATTATACAGCTATAATATATTTGAAGCAATTAGATACACCATGATAAAGGAGAGGCTTCCAAAAAAGATTTCCGGTCCATTCAAACAAGGACATTGGTAGAACCATTGATGTTTTGTTTTGCAGTGAAATAAAATAATAAAGATGGTTGGTATATGTTTGGACCAAAAAGCAGGAACAAAAATATATTTAACATAATTAATGTGGAATAATGGCTACCTGTGTGAGTTAAAGACTGAAACCTGATTGAAACAATTCCAGTGGTTTACATGTGGAATGACTAAAAGTGGAGTTAGGTAAAAGCTGGAATTCATTTTAAAAAAAGCTGTCCAAGTGCTTTTTTGTTTAAATACCATACCCAGATTGTGGTTAGAGGTTGGAATCTATTCGAGAAGTTCAAGTGGTTCATACATAGAATTAAAAATACTCAAGTGTACCTTTATGGTTGGAATCTAACCAAGGGTCAGGTGCACACTCAGGAACACGTTAAATATTGAAATCTAGTATTTCAGAATGGTTCCCTTTAAATATGTCTAAAATAACAGAAACCCAAGAGTGTATCAAAGAATGGCTTCTATTCGGGTAATTACTGTGGCGTAGGGGTGCAAATCAAACAACAGATGTTGGAAGTGAGTTGCAGTCTTAAATTTAAGCGATGTGTTTTTATAGAGAAGTAGAAGAAACCTTCTGGGAGATGAAGGCTGGAACCAAATCAAAAGTTTCAAATGAAGTACATGGGCATTAATGGATCCTTGGGTACGAGTTATAAAATGCTATCTAACCTGTCGTCTTACATAGAAAAAATGACAGGAGAAAGTTTGAGATTGAATCTAGTCCAAAGGTTTCAGTTTATTTGTGGAAAGAGTGCACGAATATGGCATTTGGTTGAAACAAAGTTGGCATTTGATGAGCAGGTGTTTATCCTGTGGTGTGTAGGTAAAACAAGACTACATAGGTTTAGGGTAAGGCTAAGAGTTCAGAGGAGATATAAGGAAGAATTATTTTCATCCAGAATGTGATTGAAATCTGGAACACACTCTATGAGTGGCTGGCAGAGGCAGGTGCTCTGATGGAAGTTATGAAGTTTTTAGATGAGCACTTGAATTGTCAAGACACAGAACTCTACCGACCAAGTGCTGGTAAATAAGATTTGTATGGTTGGGTACTTAATGGTCAGCATTGATGTGGTTGTTTGAAGAGCCTGTTTCTGTGCTGCATGACTGTTCAATCAGTAACATTCCTATAACAGAGTTAATATGATAGTGAGACTAGTTGCTAACTATTGAAAAGCAAAGTAATACTGATGCTGGAAATCTGTTGATGGGTTACATGAAGCAGAATGCTATTTCCTTTTTAATCCCCCATAACCTTTTCCTTTGTTCTGCGTGTTGAACCTCAAAGTGTAACCTCCCCCAAACGGCTGGGGATTAGGCAAGGTTGCTGCATCAGGGGACGTGCTCCAAACTGTCTGGGAAAAGCCACACGCTCTGACATCTGATACTGGGAAACGGGAAGTAAAGAAGAAGTGAAGGTGAAAGCAGACTTTATACTGTTCTCACACAGAGCTCCCCCTCTGTGACTCCTGCCGCTCAATAGCTCTACGAGCCATGTTCTGACCCAGACTCAATACCACAGCCACGTGTGCCTGAGCCACCATCTTGTGCCTTGTGGCTTTCAGCTGCTTACATTTCTTATTCCCACAGTGTTAAATTCCTCGGGCAGCACGGAGGCGCAGCGGTAGAATTGCTGCCTTGCGGCGCCAGACACCTGGGTTTGATCCTGATTACAGTGCTGTCTGTACGGAGTTTGTATGTTCTCCCTGTGACTGCATGGGCTTGCTCTGGATTCTCCCCCACACTCCAAAGATGTACGAGTTTGTAGGTTAATAGGCTTAGATAAAGTTATTAAATTGTCCCTAGTGTGTAGGACAGAGGAGCTTGCCGGCTGTATGGGGGACAGAGATGTGTGGTATTCTTTTTTATTTTTCTTATTTTTACTCAATAAGTTGTTGCGATTGAAGTTTCTAATTAACTGTGATTATCACTGGGAACAATAAAACCTAAGGTAATTGGAAAAGTTCAACTTAATTGGTGATTTAGTCCAGTTTATGAAAAGGGAGACTGACTGCCAAGGCCTTCATCCCTGCACTTGAATACAAAGTCAGCTTTCATCTGCTGAATCATCAAAGACGTGGACTAAGACGTCTTATTTTCAGGTAAAGGTTGCATGATTATTTCACGTGTTCGTGCCAAATGCTTCTACATAACGGTACAAGCGTTTGTCTTTGTGAAAGGTATGGCCGTTGAGCCAGTGTAGATTCAGCATGATGTTGCAAAGCCACCAAGTGCCCAGCCATGCACACGTGTCCACAGCCAAATACACCCCACATGAAGGCCATGGCTCCTTCTTCAACTACAGGTTGACAGGTCAGAGATCGACAGATTCTTCATTAGTACGGGTGTCAGTGGTTATAGGGCGATGGCAGGAGAATGGGGTTGAGAGGGAAAGATAGATCAGCCATGATTGAATGGCGGAGTAGAATTAATGGGCTGGATGGCCTCATTCTGCTCCTAGATTTTATGAAAATGTCAGGTAGGCTATTTTCATGAATTTATGAGTTTTTAATTTGCAGGCCGAAGATGCTATGTAGATGGATGGTGTCTTTGGAAGAAAATATCTGTGTATATGTGGGTGGGTGTGTGTATCTGTGTGTGTGTGTGTGTGTGTGTGCGCGTCTGTGGGTGTGTGTATGCCCATGAGAAAGTTAGAGTTTCAATTCAGATTTAGAGCCCATACCCAAAACATTAACTGGTCTTTTTCCTCCATTCCAGAGGTTGGTGCTGAAAATTAAAGAAACCTTTCTGAGACTATGGCTAATAATGTGGCAAATGCCCATGAAGTCCAGAAAGCCACAGACAGACTTACAGAGCTGGCTGATGATTGCCAAAATAAATAGATTTAGAGAAGGCTCACTTTGATAAGCAAATTGTCCATAGATATCTAGGGATGCAGTTACATAATGATGAAAACAAATTAACACAGGCATAAAGAGACCAAATAAAGAACATAGCTGGATAAATAGAACACAAAGGATTTGTAATGTTAAACTCTTACGACCATGCATGGAGTGTACCATGTAGCTCTAATCTTTTTTTTTTTTAAACATGTCAGCGCAGTGGAGAAGTGAATAACAATTTGGAAAATGTTAGCAGAATTGAGAGGATGCAACAGCTGGGAAGAGCTGAGCAAATCTCACCCAACTTCTCTCCATCTTTCCCTCTTCTCTATCTAGAAAGGTAAGGATGAGCCTTTAAAATTCTGACAGGTCTGATGTGGAGAACATGTTTACACGTGTGGCTGAGTCCAGGACACGTGGTGGGAAATATCAGATGGTCACTAACACGTAGGAGCGGGGATACGGGTTTTTTTTAAAAAAAGACACAAAATTTTGGAGTAACTTCTGGTCACTAAAATGTCAGGTAGGGTATTAGCAGGAATCCCTTTTTACCAAGTTTCAGAGAATGTGGAATTTGCTCCCACATAGAGTCATAGAGTGATACTGCGTAGAAACAGGCCCTTCGGCCCAACTTGCCCACACCAGCCAACATGTCCCACCTACACTAGTCCCACCTGCACTAGTCCCACCTGCACTAGTCCCACCTGCACTAGTCCCACCTGCACTAGTCCCACCTGCACTAGTCCCACCTGCACTAGCCCCACCTGCACTAGCCCCACCTGCACTAGCCCCACCTGCACTAGCCCCACCTGCACTAGCCCCACCTGCACTAGCCCCACCTGCACTAGCCCCACCTGCACTAGCCCCACCTGCACTAGCCCCACCTGCACTAGCCCCACCTGCACTAGCCCCACCTGCACTAGCCCCACCTGCACTAGTCCCACCTACACTAGTCCCACCTACACTAGCCCCACCTGCCCGCGTTTGATCCATATCCCTCCAAACCTGTCCTAACTGTTTCCTAAATGTTGGGATAGTCCCTGCCTCAACCACCTCCTCTGGCAGCTCGTTCCATACACCCACCATCCTCTGTGGTTGAGTATTGGTGCACTTGAGGGAAGGGTGAATGCTTGCATGAGGGATCCAACTGATGGAGTGGCTGAACAGTGTGCGAGGAGTCAATTATGGAGCATTAGCACCAACATTGAGCAATGGGGCTGAGCGGTCTGCCTTTGACTAATTCTGTGTAGAAATAATACTACGCACTTTTAGAATTTCTAGATAATGATGTCAAGTCTCAGCTGTACAGAATGGGCTCAGGTGACACCTGTGGATAATGATCCCAACAACAAATGTGAATAATGGCCCCTATACACTTGTGGATAATTACCGGAAGCACTTAGGTTTATAATTATCCCAAGCAATGCTTGTAATTAATGACCACAGCAAGCCCCACATCTGTGAATGATGACCCCAAGGCAGATCTGTGCGTAATGGCCACAGACCCATCCCAGTGGATGATGCACCCACCTCGTCTGTGGATAATGAGCCAGGACCTCATTGCTTTTTATTTCACAAAAAGCTGGAGTAACTCAGCAGGTCAGGCAGCATCTCAGGAGAGAAGGAATGGGTGACGTTTTGGGTCGAGACCCTTCTTCAGACTCATTGTCCGTTGCTCATTGCTGCTTGGAACCTACAACGGCAGGAACATTGAACCTTCCAATTTCATTTAACCCGCCCCCACCAGTCCACTGGAGGTCTCTCTCCCTTTGTTCACCTTTTCTATCAGACCTATCACCCACACATCTCTTCACATGCAGTTCCTCTCCCTTGATTAACCTTTCCTATCCCCACAGAACAAATCAACCACAGATGATTAAGGGTGGCACAGGTGGTGCAGCGGTAGCGTTGCTGCCTCACAACGCCAGAGACCTGGGTTTGATCCTGACTGCGGGTGCTGTCTGTTCAGAGTTTGCAAGTTCTCCCTGTGACGTGCATGGGTTTTCTGCGGGATCTCCAGTTTCCTCCCACACTCCAAGACGTACAGGTTTGTAGGTTAAATGGCTTGGTATAAATGTAACATTGTCCTTAGTGTGCGTAGGATAGTGTCAGTGTGCGGGGATCGCAGGTCAGCGTGGACTCGGTGGGCCGAAGAGCCTGTTTCCACACTGTATCTCTAAACTAAACTAATCTTCGCCATCACCTGGTTCCGTCAACCCATCATCCCCCACCTAATCTGGTTCCATTTATCACCAACCAGCCTCTATCTCATCCTTTCCTCTGACATCTATATACTGGTTTTCTTTCCTCTACACCCTCGGTTCCAATGCAAGATCTTGACCCAGAACATCCACCATCCATTTAGCTGCACAGGCACTGGTTTATTTTCTGCATGTTGATCCCATGCCACACCTGTAGATGGTGATCCTAAGCCTCATCTCTGGATAACAGCCCAGAGCTCCCATTGTATATAATAACCTCAGAGCCACACATCTGTGCATAATAGCCCTACGTCACATCCTTGGCAAATGGCCCCAATCCGGAATGTTAATAACCCCTGCCACACATGTGGATAATGGGCCAAAGCCATTCCTATAATTAATGATTCTAATCCCTGTAGATAATGATGCAAAGCCCAAGCTTCTTGCAATAACCAAAGCTTTTGTTTAAAACAAAACCCAATAACACTGAACGTGAGCATTGCTGGCAAGGCAGCGTGTGTTGTTTGTCCCCAGGTGGCCTTGAGAGAGTCTGTCGCACTCCACATGATGAGAATATCCCCCCAATACCAAGCAGTTTTGAGTGGCTTACTGCATCATTTCAGACAGCTATTAGGAACCAACCAAATTGTCGTGAGTCTGGACTTGCAAATGGCCCAGGCAAGCTAAGGAGAATGGATTTTCATCCCCACTTAAGGATAGGTGTATATCAAACTCTGGAAGCAATGGACACCATCCTGATGCTACCATAATAATCCATATTTATTTATGCAATTAACGGCATGGGCGACACGGTGGTGCAGCAGTAGAGTTGCTGCCTTACAGCACCAGACACTGGGTTTGACCTGACTACAGGTGCTGTCTGTACAGAGTTTGTACGCTCTCCCGGTGACTGTGTGGGTTCTCCAGTTTCCTCCCACACTTCAAAGACGTACATGGTATGTAGATTAATTGGCTTTGGTTAAAAATTGTAAATTGTTCCTAGTGTGTGCGAGTGTCTGAGATGATCACTGGTCAGCAAGGACTCAGTGGGCCAAAGGGCCTGTTTCCGCCCTTCATCTCTAAACTAAAACTAAGCTAAATGGGAATTTATACGTTCCATCTACCATGATGGGAGCTCATGCATTCCAGGTTATCAGTCCTGATCTGTAGATTACTAGTATCACTAACACTGGGCTACTTTACACACTGACTGAAATCCCATCTATAGAGATGAGCCCATTATTCCACCTGACAAAGCACACTCGGGAGGATTTAGCTCCAAGGAATCAGTCATCCCATTATGTGCCAAAGTAAATTTGAACTAATCCTTAAAGAAGACATGATTCATTCTTTTCAATGAACGGCTTAACCAGGAATACACACATGTGAAACATTTTTAAATTGGTGGATTTATTATACCTAGTTATACACTTTACCTTTGCAGCGATTGATCAGGATGCACAAAATAACTGGGAACTGGTAAGGATTCTTCTTCACACCAGCTTGTAGATTGGTTAATTCCATATGGTGAGTTTTATGGGCTCGGTGTCCATCAGAGGTCAACTGTGAGCTTAGCACCAATGTGTACCCACTGGGGCCGACAGGAGACTACTTTAAATCCTATACTTTCTGACTTTGTAAACCAGAGACAAAAGGGTTTTCTCTTATTTACCAATTATTTATCATTAATGGTGTAGTCCATTCCCTAATCAGCCACTCCATCACCCTTCCCATTGCCTCTCTTAGACTGAGCTAAAACCTACCTGAAGAATGGTCTCGACCTGAAACGTCATCTCTTCCCTTTCTCCAGAGATGCTGCCTGACTCGTTGAGTTACTCCAGCATTTTGTGTCTATCTTCTGTGTAAACCAGCATCTGCAGTTCCTCTCCTACACACTGAAACTTACCCAAATCTCTTCACCTCTTCCCTCCTTTAGAATCCTCCTTTGACCAAACTTGAGTCTACCTGTTCCATATTATCTTTATATACCTCGGTATCAAGTTTTATTTCTTACCAAACTGTGAAGCAGCTTGGGTGATATATAATAACAATGTAAAGGAGGCCATTCAACCCATCGTGTCCATGGCATTTCCTAGGGAAGTGACATCATGAGTTCTAGTCTCGCTCCCCTTCTTCTGTACCCCTGCGATCTATTCTCTCCCACACGTCCATAGTAATTAACCTGGGTTTTTCTGTTGGCATAAATCTATACTAAGGAGTAATTTGCAATTGCCAGTTAACATACCATTGCGTCTTTGGGATGGGAGGAAACTAGAACATCCAGAGGAAACTCATATGGTCATGGAAAGAACGTGCCAACTGGACATAAGCAGAACACGAGGTCGGGATTGATCCTGAATCCCTGGAACAGTGAGCCAGTAACACCAGCTGCTCCATCTCCATTGGGGAAGGAGGGGGAAGCAATTAGAATGGCAACAACTCAAATAGTTGGCCTGAAAGATTTGTTTATTTTCTGCAAAACTATTTTGGAACCTCGGCTCTAAATTCTTTCCAAACATATAAATTGCTCACCGATCTCCCAAAGAAAATCACTGAATTGGTCAAGTCTCTCCTAATGCATTTTATACACCGTTACATGCATTAAACTGTGAGTTGAGTTTTGTTTCTTTTAGTTTAAACTAATATTAAATAAATTAAACATGCATTAAGCTGTGAATTGTGGCACTCCTGGCAGGAGGTGTACACTTCATGATCACTGGGAAGATAGTTCCAGCTCCCACAGCTCCTCATGGCACCACTGCGCAGAAAAGCCTGACAGCAAATGGAAAATTGGTGGAGACACTCAGCAGGTCGGGTAGCACCTGAGGAAGAAGGCACAGAATTTACGTCCTGGGTTGGTCTTATGGGTTAAAGTTTTCGTTCTTCTTCGGAACAGGGAAATGTTAGAAATGAAATGGGTTTAAGGTTGTAGGGATAAGGGGATAAATGGAGTGTAGGGTCTATGGCAGGGTTAACGCACCAATGGTGATTTAGGGAGCGTGGTAAAGGGATCTCAGAGTGGGTGTAAAATGGAGGAGATGAATGACTTTTGAAATACCAGAGGTAGAGGTGTTGAATGCTGGAAATGTGATACGGAGGCTGGATTTGTTGAATTCAGTCTGCCTTCAACATTGTCGTGCCAAATGAAAAGATGAATTGTGGTTTCTTCATCTGCTTTGTTGGAAAATTGCAGTAGGCCAAAACACAAAAGTGACAAAGTGGGAGTAGGATAGAGAATTAAAGTGACAGGCAGCAGGAAACAAATGAACTGCAAAGCAATGTCCTATAAAGTGGTCACCTAATCAGTATTTGGTTCCCGATGCAGTGGAGACCATGTAAATCGTTGTTTTGCTAGAAGGAGTGATTGAGAACCTAGATGACAGTGAAGGAGAGGTAAACGGGCAGGTTGGCCGTGAGAATGTGCTCGTTCTTTCTCCACACCCTTCCCTTTCTCTTCAACTTAAAACCTATTTCATTTCTAACTCTTCTCAGTTCTGACGAAATATTAGGTTGGATCATGGGATCATGTTTTGTTCATCCTACGATTTCGCTTCTACCTTCCAGTACCTGTCAAGGTATTTTGGAATGAAGGTGAGGTTGAGGTAGCAGGTATGCCATCATATTGATAATGGAGCGAGCTGAAGGGACCACATCAGCCATATTACTCCCACCTCTCGTGTGGTCTGGTTTGACAATGCTCTCCGTAATGCCTTGGCAGCTTGCCTGTTGAGCGCCCTCTCCTGCTCTATTGTAGCATAGCTGTGTTCTCACTGCTTTCAGTCACTGCCAAAGGACTTTATTTTCACAGAGAACTGTACCAGTTATTCACAGGCTAACTGGCAGGCCATTTTTATATCCTTCCATTCCATGAAGTCCTCCTTTATAGTTATTACCATGCAACGCTAGAGAAGCTTTTACTGGCTTCCACACACTATATAAAGAGGGATCTCCATCCCCTTGATGCTAAACAAAATTCAGAGCCAAGTGCACAGAATAAATTGCTATAGTATAGAAGGAAACATTTGGACTATAAGTAGAGTTGCCAACTTCCTCACTCCCAAATACAGGACAAGGTGATGTCATCGCCTCGCGCGCCCCACTTGACCTCACCCAGCCAGTTGCTATGCAACCCGCCTCCCGGCCCGGGCGGCCGCCATTGGTGGAGCGGGAGCACGTGGCCACTGGCTGGGTGAGGTGACGTGGGGCGCGGGGCGGTGACGTCACCCTTTGTCCCTTATTTAGGAGCGAGGAAGTTGGCAACCCTACTAATACGGGACAAGGGCGGTCCCGTTCGGGACAAACTAATTTAACCCAAATTTAGCTAATACGGGACAGTTGGCAACCCTATCTATCAGGTACCCTGGCTCGTAATAAAGCAACCCCATCAATCCCACACCCTTGCTCTTATCCCCATGGTTGAGCAAATCATTCTTTCTCAAGTGCCTTTCCAATTCCCTTTGAAGACGCTGATTGATTCTTTACCACCACTCCTGCAGATGGAGAATTACAGAGTAAACTATTGATTTAGTGTAGTACGATCAAGCCTTGAGTCCAATCCATCTTAAACAGTTGCTTTCATAGAAAAAAATGGGTGCATTCATTCCTTTAAAGTTTTCGGGGTTATGGGGAGAAGGCAGGAAAATGGGGTTGAGAGGGAGAGATAGATCAGCCATGATTGAATGGTGGAGTAGACTTGATGGGCCGAATGGCCTAATTCTGCTCCTATATCCTATGAACTAATGAACTTTAAACTTGTTGTATCATTTGGTTAGATTATAGCTGATCTGCACCTCAACTTTGGCTTGCAGCCATAATTGTAATGCCTTATCTGCCTCAGATTTTACCTTCCTTTTCACAAATAACTCTTTTTCACATCAACCTGAATAACCTGGCTCTAATTTTAAGATTGTGCTCCTTGTTCTTGATTCCCCCAGCAAAGGGTACCATTTCTCTCAACCCCTTTCCCTGTCGTTGGCCTTCTTTGTAAAGACAATATTTGTGTATAACTGTTAATCTCATCAGCTCTTCATCTCTGGGGGATTAAGTCAAATCATTCTGCAGCACTGGGAGATGTTCCTTGTTTGCCACTGTGGGCCATTAACACGAGTGGAGATATTTTAGGAAGCATGGCGTGTGTCTGTGCTGTGACACACGAGACCTATTCTGAGGCTATTCTTATTGCTATCCATCAGGAGGCACTAGAATGCACCCAATGTGATCCTGGTTTCAAGTTTTCCAGCTGAGAAACAAGGCGGATGCAGCCCTGAAGCTGCCCTCAGCCCCTGGTGGCAAGACCCTCCATTCTGACTTTGTCCCAAGCCAATTCATTTTACTCTCTCAATACATCCTCCAAATCCTTCCAGATTCGTGTTAATTCACCTTTTCCCTTAAACGCATCCACGATGTTGGCCTCCAGCACATTCTGCCATATCACATTCTCACTGATCGCTGGATAAAGAAATTCATCTTAACTACGTTCAGGTGTCAGGTACCCACACAAAGGGGACCTTCTCCACATCTTCTCCATAACCACCTGTCCTGTTCTTTTTATGAAGAAGGACATTCCAGCTTGTTCAATCTTCCCAAGTTCTCTCTTAGTTCTGGTAAAATTCTTGTGGAATTTCTGCAATGGCTTTATCCTGACACCACAGGTGCGGTCTCACTAGGGCCCTATACAACTTGGGTTAGGCCACCTTTACAGTGTTGTGTGCAGTCCTGGTTGCCCGGTGACAGGATGGAGGATTTGGAGAGGATGCAGAAGGATACGCTTGGATTAGAAGGCGCTATAAGGAGATGTTGGGCAAACTTGGATTGATTTCTCTGGGATATCAGAGGCTGAGCGGAGACCTGATGGAAGTCTATAAAATTATGAGAGGTATAGATTGGATAGACAGTAATAATCTTTTTCCCAAGATGGAAAGGTCAAATACTAGAACTCGTAGCCTTTTGGTGAGAGGAGGAAAGTTTAAAGGAGATGTGTGGGCTAAGATATTTTACACAGAGAGAGGTCGGTGGCTGCCATGGGTGGTGGTGGAAACAAATATGGTAGTGGTGTTTAAGAGTCTTTTAGATAAGCATATATATCTGCAAGGAATGGAGGGATGTGGATTACATGCAGGTTGTAGGGATTAGTTTAATTTGATTATGCTATTCCTCAACCCAACCTCCTTACCATGTCACTCACTGCCACCTTCAAACTATATCCTCCAACCCTAACTCTTCTCATCACATCCTGCAAATTAAGTTTCTCGCCATGTCCTCAATTCAACTTTCTCACCACCTCACGCTAACCCTCCATACCACAACCTTGCCATAATCCAACCTCACCATATCCCTCATCCCCATGTTCTGTCCATTTCCCCTTAACATTGTATCCCTCTACTCATTTTCCAATCATATCCATGAATCTCAACCAGTCACGTACAGGGCAGATCAACAAATCTTTCCCTTGTTCCTTCATGGGTTCAACCTCAACTTGATTTATAGCATCTGTAGTGATTTATTTTTTGCATTTTGACTGATATAATCTCCCTTTCCATTGTAAACATCCCAAGGCACTTCACAGATGCCTCATCAGATAAAACATGACTGAAGGAAAGGCCATCTATGATGAAACCATGAAAATCAGGAACGCACAAGAAACCAGAACAGGGAAAAAAAACCTGCAGATGCTGGTTTAAATTCGAAGGTAGACACAAAATGCTGGAGTAACTCGGCGGTTCAGGCAGCATCTCGGGAGAGAAGGAATGGGTGACGTTTCAGGTCGAGACCCTTCAGACTGACGTCAGGGGAGGGGGCGCCTAGTTACTCCAGCATTTTGTGTACACCAGAGCAGGAGATGTGCTGAGCATTCAGGATGGTTGGCAGCACTGGGGAGGGGTGAAGTTCTGAAGAGGTTGGAAAATGGAAATAGGAATTTTAAAATGAAGGCATTGTTACTTTAGGACCAGTTGAGAGTTATTGAGCTCAGAGGGTAATGAGTGGATGGGACGGTGAGTTAAGGGAACGTTAGCACAACTTTGAATGGGATCTGAATCTGAAGAAGGGTCCCGACCCAAAACGTCACTATCCATGTCCCCAGAGATGCTGCCTGATCCTCGGAGTTACTCCAGCACTTTCATCCTGTAAATAGGATCAAATTTTGAAAGAATGGAGAATGAGAAGCTATTGAGAGCTGGATTGGAATAATGACCAATCATTTCCATGCTGTGCTTTTATTACCAAATCATGCCCAGTTTCAGATTCCCCAAAGTAGGCATTGAAAGTCTAGAAACATAGAAAATAGATGCAGGAGGAGGCCATTCGGCCCTTCGAGCCAGCACCGCCATTCATTGTGATCATTGCTGATCATCCACAATCAGTAACCTGTGCCCAACTTCTCCCCATATCCCTTGATTCCACTAGCCCCCATGGCATTCCCTCGTTATCATTTTCAAGCTGTTGAGGAAACTCTAATTCACGTACATAAAATGTGAATCTTTAAAAATTGCTCACTTTGTTATGAAGGTAAGGGAAGGGAAAATGTCAAAACTTACTTTATTCCCTGTTCCCCCCCCCCCCCCTGTTTCATATCATCTGAAGGATTTGTAGACTTTGTTAATGTGACCTGAATCAGATGGGCTTGTTGAAGCATGTTTACTGACAACATGTGACTAAGGTCATTTCATGCTTCAAATGAAAAGAATGAATATACTGAGAAAACCCACTTGGCCTTGTTACAAAATATGCACAGTGGCTCAGAAGGTAAATGTGCATGCACTGCAGGGCGTTGAACTAAGCTATAGAGATCTGCAGTCTCCATGTTTGGATCCTGTTTCACAAAAATCCATGATCTGAGCAACTTTGGATTAGGAAAGGGTCATTTAGCCATGTGTGAACATAGAACAGGACCCTGCTGAACATGATGCCAAGTTAAATTTATCTCCTCTAAATGCACGTGATCCATATCCCTCCATTCACTGCATATGTATGTGCCTAACTAAAAACCTCTTAAAAGCAACTATCGTATCTGCCTCCACACCACTCCTGGCAGTGCATTCGAGGCCCCCGCCACCTCTTTTCTGTCGTGCGCACCTCCTTTAAACTTTGTCCCTCCCACCTTACAATCCTGCTCTCTGGTCTTTAACATTTCCACCCAGAGAACAAAGGTTCTGACTGTCTACCCTATCTATGCCTCTCATAATTTTATATACTTCTCTCAGGTCTTCCCTCAGCCTCCGGTACCCACCATTCATTTAAATGCTGCTGGATTGTGCTGTTATATATAATGAGAGAATCACTATCTAGATTTAGGCATGGAATGCAGTGAATGTGAAACATAGGAACAGGATAAGGCCATTCAGTCCCTTGAGCCTGTTTCACAATTCAATTATTACTGAACAGTCACCTAGTTCCGTCACCTTTCCTCACTTTTATATCCCTTCATGCCCTTTATCAATAAAGTCTATCAATCTAAGAGGTACTTAGACTGGGACTTCATTACAACGGGACTCATTGCCGTCAGAAAAGGAGATATATGTGGGCGGCACGGTAGCGCAGCGGTAGAGTTGCTGCTTTACAGCGAATGCAGCGCCGGAGACTCAGGTTCGATCCTGACTACGAGTGCTGCACTGTAAGGAGTTTGTACGTTCTCCCCGTGACCTGCGTGGGTTTTCTCCGAGATCTTCGGTTTCCTCCCACACTCCAAAGACGTACAGGTATGTAGGTTAATTGGCTGGGTAAATGTAAAAATTGTCCCTAGTGGGTGTAGGATAGTGTTAATGTGCGGGGATCGCTGGGCGGCACGGACTTGGAGGGCCGAAAAGGCCTGTTTCCGGCTGTATATATATGATATGATATGATGATAATAAGAAAAAAAATAAGAGGATAAAAACCAATAGTGTTGGGAAATACCTCCCAAACTTCCTTGAGGTTTTGGGTTGAAGATAATAATCACTGGGCAAGGTCATTATGCCTGCAGTCTTTTTGAATGGTAATTGGTCTCTCTTTGGTGTTTTCTTAATCCCTTCTTGCGAGCTAGGTGGCTGTTCTGTGTAGGATTAATACTTCTGCAGACTATCATAACATTCCAGGCCTTTATGTGTGAAGAAAGAGTCCAGGTGAGCTGCCTGAACTGACGAGACAAAGACAGTCTGAGTCCAGATAAAAATTCACCTGTATAAAATTGTTCTTAGCACTAATTATTAAAGAGAAAATATAGCTAGGGTTGAATGCAGCACATTGGATGATAAATCAAATGATGCTGCAAGGCACAAGAAGGTCGATAACGGAATACATTAAGAAAACAAAAAAAAATGGTGGAAAGGAGGTGTAAATGGAGAAGCAGGATCATTATTTGAATTTATAATGTGATTATTTAATGGCTCTGTTAAAGTATTGGATAAAGGGATCTCACAAGTATTGGATAAAGGGATCTCACAATTTTGTTACTGATACCATCTTCAAGTCAGAAAGGCTAAAGATTAATTCTTAAGCATGTAATCTAGGCTAACAGTACCGGTGCAACGCTGAGAGTGAACAGTATGCCGAGAGATGGTGTCTTTCAAAGGCGATGTTAAACTGAGACCACGACCAGACAAACCTACCATTTTGGAAGAAGACCAGGGAAATGTTCCCAGTGTCCCTGTCAATATTTATTCACCACTCTCTTTTTGCAATCCTTAGCAACTTCTGCACTGGATGCCCACCATAATTCTTTGGATTTTAAAAAGTACTTGTAGGCCATAAAATATGTTGGAATTGCAATGTTTCTTTTCCAAATTATTTCCACTCTTGAAAATTCATCTGACAGCACTTATAAAGAGGATGATATTTGTTCATTTGCCACAATTAATTACTAGTAGGGACACTGTAGCATTGTAGTTTGCATCTCCAAGTTCTTCAGTGAAATTCCTATCCATTCTATATAATGCCATGCCTTGTGTTACTCAGTAAAGTATTCCTGGGTCTCATTGTTATAATTGTTATAATTGTGTTTGTTTGGTGTTATACTCTTTTGGAATTGCAGAACACAATAAGTGTTAATAAGCATTATAGTCCTGTATAGGTAGCTTAGCCGGATAGGGAGCATCTCTGGAGAGAAGGAATGGGTGACGTTTTGGGTCGAAACCATTCTTCAGACCTGAAGACCTTCTTTAGTCTGAAGAAAGGTCTCGACCCGAAACATCACCCATTCCTTCTCTCCAGAGATGCTGCCTGACCTGCTGGGTTACTCCAGCATCTTGTGTCTACCTTGTCTTTCTGCCGAATGGTTAGCACGCAACAAAAGCTTTTTACTGTACCCCTGTACACGTGACAATGAACTAAACTGAGCTGCTTTGGTGGCCACCTGGATAATGCAAGCTGTATTCGACGTGCCCCTCCACTCAAAAGAGACTGTGCAGCACCTCCAATGATCAGGATGTGTCATTGCAGCCTCAAATATGAAGATGGACGTGACAGTTTATATCAAAAATAGTAAAATAGAACACGGAAAATAATTGGTGTGAAATATCTTCATAACAATTTGACATCATACTTTTCAAACAGTGATGTTACATCAGATAACGTATGTATCATGAGGCAGAAGGTGAGAGAGAGAGAGATGTGAGACAAGTAAATTCTTCACAGTTAGTGTTAAGAGTGATTAATTGTCATGCGTGCCAGCAACGGAACAATAACATTCTTACTCGCTAGTTAGAAGAATTAGCCTAAGTTAACGCAAGGGAATGTAAGGTTGGGCAAAAATCAAACATCTGCTGGAGGAACTCAGCAGGTCAGGCAGCAGGTGTGATGGGGAAATGGACAGACAACATTTAGGGTTGGGATCCTTCTTCAGGCTGGTGCGTGTTTTGTGTGAGGGTGTGTATGAACGAGTACTTGCGTGAATGTGTGTATGAGTTGGTGAGTTTGAGTGAATGTAATTGTATACTAGAGTATAAGTGTATTCAGAATGAGTGTGAGAATGTTTATATATGAATTGAATGTGAGAATGAGTGCATTAGTGTGTTAGATTGAGCATGTTATGGTACGCATGTGAGTGTATGTGAGTGTATGTGTGCGCTAGAGAGTGTGAATGTGCATGTATGTATGGATATGGTGTCTAACTGTGGGAGTGTGTGAGTGCCTGAGTGTTAGTGTGTGAGTATGACAGTGTGTACACAGACTCGTTTCACTGAACAACCATGTCGTATAGAATGTCAAGGTAGTCCAGTGCTGACTGTTACTTAATTAAAACCAGATACCTGGTACAGTTGACCTTGCTAGCAAGGGGCATGCGAGGCACACTAAAGGGAAAACAATGAATCTTTGTGCTTGACTGTGTTCGGAAAGAGGAAAAAATGCAGATTGCTGAGGGAGGGAGAAATCTCTGTTAAACAAGACAACCCTTTCTTTCTACCTTCTTTGTAAGATGCATCTGGAACACGGGACGACCCACAGATAGATGTAAGTAAACCATTAAGCAGTAAGCATAAAGAATCGTTGCAAAAAAAAAATGCATTGCTAGGTATTGTGCAATGCCATTTTCTTGCAACACTGCCTCCCCCACTCCTCCCCACCCACCCCACCCCTCCCCCAATCCCCTGAGAGTAAAGGAGGCCGGATCAGCGGTCTGCCTAGTAATGAACAGCCTGTCTGGCAGAAAGCCCTGGCTGTTGTAGCTATGTCACTGGGTAAGTTCACTTGGCACAGCAGGAGAATGGACCTCACTAGAGTATCTGAACACACAGGGGAGTCCTATTATGGGCAGCCTTTGAGGCACAGATTTTGGTTGGGAATTAACTGTACTTCTCCCTTTCTTGAGTAACTATTCTCAGGCAATAATCGAGTCCCTGGCTCAGTTAACCCTTCAAGTGCCAGGCAGAAGTTTGAGCTTCTAGGTTGCAGATGGTTAGCATGTGTGGTTGAGAAGCAGTTGGTGTTGGCATTGGGCATCCCAGGGAAAGGAAAGTTAAGGTACACACAAAATGCTGGAGTAACTCAGCGGGTCAGGCAGCATCTCTGGAGAGCAGGAATGGGTGATGTTTCGTGTCGAGACTCTTCTTCAGGATCTCCAGCATTTTGTGTCTATCTTCGGTTTAAACCAGCATCTGCAGTTCCTTCCTACACAAAAGAAGGTTAAGGTTGGCAGTGCTGTCTCCTCTCTCTTTCAGTCTGAACGAGGTTAGGGCTGCCAAGAAATCTCAGAATGGAGGCTGGAGTCAGGAATAACAATGTCTTGCTTTCAATGTAAGGGTTGGGTAGATTGATTGGCCGCTGTAGGTTGCCAGCATGTACAGTCCCCTCCATAATGTTTGGAACAAAGACCCATCTTCATTTATTTGCCTGTGTACTCCACAATTTGACATTTGTAATAGAAAAAAATCACATGTGGTTAAAGTGCATATTGTCAGATTTTATTAAAGGGTATTTTTATACATTTTGATTTCACCATGTAGAAATTACAGCTGTGGTTATACATAGTCCCCCCATTTCAGGGCCCCATAATGTTTGGGATACATGGCTTCACAGGTGTTTGTAATTGCTCAGGTGTATTTAAATGCCTCTTTAATGCAGGTATAAGAGAGCTCTCAGCACCTAGTCTTTCCTCCAGTCTTTCCATCACCTTTGGAAACTTTTATTGCCGTTTATCAACATGAGGACCAAAGTTGTGCCAATGAAAGTCAAAGAAGCCATTATGAGACTGAGAAACAAGAATAAAACTGTTAGAGATATCAGCCAATCCTTCGGTTTACCAAAATCAACTGTTTGGAACATCATTGAGAAGAAAGAGAGCACTGGTGAGCTTACTAATCGCAAAGGGACTGGCAGGCCAAGGAAGACCTCCACAGCTGATGACGGAAGAATTCTCTCTATAATAAAGAAAAATCCCCAAACACTTCTCCGACTGATCAGAAACACTCTTCAGGTGTGGATTTGTCAATGACCGCTGTCCGCAGAAGACTTCATGAACAGAAATACAGAGGCTGCACTGCAAGATGCAAACCACTGGTTAGCTGCAAAAATTGGATGGCCAGGTTACAGTTTGCCAAGAAGTACATGAAAGAGCAACCACAGTTCTGGAAAAAGGTCTTGTGGACAGATGAGACGAAGATTAACTTATATCAGAGTGATGGCAAGAGCAAAGTATGGAGGAGAGAAGGAACTGCCTAAGATCCAAAGCATACCACCTCATCTGTGAAACATGGTGGTGGGGGTGTTATGGCCTGGGCATGTATGGCTGCTGAAGATATTGGCTCACTTATCTTCATAGATGATAAAACTGCCGATGGTAGTAGCATAATGAATTCTGAAGTGCATAGACACATCCTATCTGTTCATGTTCAAACAAATGCCTCAAAACTCATTGGCCAGCGGTTCATTCTACAGCAAGACAATGATCCCAAACATACTGCTAAAGCAACAAAGGAGTTTTTCAAAGCTAAAAAATGGTCAATTCTTGAGTGGCCAAGTCAATCACCCGATCTGAACCCAATTGAGCATGCCTTTTATATGCTGAATAGAAAACTGAAGAGGACTAACCCCCAAAACAAGCATAAGCTAAAGATGGCTGCAATACAGGCCTGGCAGAGCATCACCAGAGAAGACACCCAGCAACTGGTGATGTCCATGAATCGCACAGAATTCCACAGATTTACAACTCTGACTGAAAAAGTTTTTCCTCATCTCCGTTCTAAATGGCCTACCCCTTATTCTTAAACCATGTCCCCTAGTTCTGGACTCCCCCAACATTGGGAACATGTTTCCTGCCTTTAACGTATCCAATCCCTTAATAATCTTATATGTTTCAATAAGATCCCCTCCCATCCTTCTAAATTCCAGTGTATACAAGCCTAGTCGCTCCAGTCTTTCAACATACGACAGTCCTGCCATTCCGGGAATTAACCTAGTGAACCTACGCTGCACGCCCTCAATAGCAAAAATATCCTTCCTCAAATTTGGAGACCAAAACTGCACACAGTACTCAAGGTGCGGTCTCACTAGGGCCCTGTACAACTGCAGAAGGACCTCTTTGCTCCTATACTCAACTCCTCTTGTTATGAAAGCAAACATTCCATTGGCTTTCTTCACTGCCTGCTGAACTAATGAACATTAGTGTAAATGGGTGTTTGATGGTCAGCATGGACTGGGTGGGCCAAAGGGCCTGTTTCAGTGCTGTATGACTCTATGAGGGCTCTGCTGCCTCGCAGAGGAGATGTTGACGGAAGATATGTGCAAAATCCCAGTTATCTAATTATCTTATCTCCTTATCTTTTATCTGTTTGCCTTGAAACTTACAATTCATGAACAGATAAAAGATATAAACAAGAAAATTAGATGCTTGAAAGTGATATTACTAACCTTGTTGATCGTGTACAGCTTTCACTCAATTTCATTTTTTGCCGTTTAGTAAGAAAATGTAGGGGGAACGTAGCTTGCTATTCATGGTGATAATCCATGATTTCAAATCACTCATCGTGACCCCTTGGACTTCTCCTCACTGATTTCCCCAGGTTCTTCATTCACAGTTGAGTCATAGTGTTATAGAGTCGTACAGCACAGAAACAAGTCCTTCATCTATACGGCCAATCTATGCTAATCCCATTTTCTTGCATCTGACCCATTTCCTTCTATTCCTTCCCCATCCATATATCTGTCTAAATACCTCCGGCAGCTTGTTCCAAACCCCACCACCCTCTGTGTGAAAAACTTGCCTCTTGAGTCTCCTTTAAATATTTCCCTTCTTATCTTGAACCAACATCCTCTAGTTTTAGATTCCACTGGTCTTGGGGGGGGGGGGGGGGGGGGGGACTGTGACTACCTATCATATTTATACCTCAGAATTTTATAAACCTCTGAGGTCACCCGTCAACCTCCTGCACTGAGAGGACAATCTCAGCTATCCAATCTCTCCTAATTAAAGCACATCATTCCATGCAGCATCCTGGTGAATCTTAAGTGCACTTGTTCCAACACTACTACATCCTTATTATAGAGTGTGGTGAGAACTGCACACAGTATTCCAAGAGTAACCTGATCAACGTCTTGTGCAGCTGCAACATGATATCTTAACTCTTATATTCAGTACCACTGCCTGTGAAGGCAAGCAAGCTAAATACTTTCACTGCCCTGTCTACTTGTGTCGTGATCTTCTTGGAACTTGCACCCCACTGTTCCTCTGTACATCAACAGTTCTAAGGTCCCTATTAATCACTGTGTATGTCCAGCCAGTATTGGGCGACACAAACACACTTTAGTTGTTCACACTGATATGGATTAAATTCCTTCCGCCACCACCACCCCCCCCCTAACTTTCCAGCTGATTTATGTCTCACCGTATCCTTAGGCAATCTTCCTCACAATCTGTAACTTCGCCAATCTTCATCAGCAAACTTACTTATCAGACCATAGAATTTTCATCCAAGTTATTTATATCTGCAGCAAAAAACAAAGATCCCAACACGCATTCGTGTGGTACACCACTGATTGCAGACTTCTAGACAGAAAAATAGCTGCCCCCCCCCCCACCAGCTATCCCCTGCCTCCTATCATACGATGATATCCAGCTCCTCATCTCCACCAAGTCAATCTCCACCACCACACACTCTACACTGACAAACTGCATCACTGAAATAAAATCTTGGCTTCAATCAAATTTCCTCAAACTCAACTGCAACAAATCTGAAATCATCATCATTGGTCCAAAAACGCTCACCAAATCCACCCAAAACTTCATCCTCAATATTGATGGTCTCCCAGTATCCACCTCCCCTCACATCCGGAATCTTGGTATCATCTTTGATCAAACCCTCTCCTTCGACAAACACATCAAACACATCACAAAGACAGCCTTCTTCCACCTCAAAAACATTGCCCGTCTCCGTCCATGCCTCTCCTCCACAGCTGCAGAAACCCTCATCCACGCCTTCATCACCTCCCGTCTGGACTACTGCAACAGCCTCCTCTATGGCGCACCCTCAAAAATCATCAGTAAACTTCAATACATTCAAAACTCCGCTGCCCGTCTGCTCACCCACACCCCGATCCGTGACCATATCACCCCCGTCCTTTACAAACTCCACTGGCTCCCCATCCCCCAGAGAATCCAGTACAAAATCCTCCTCATGACCTACAAAGCCCTCCATAACCTGGCCCCATCCTACCTGACCGACCTCCTCCACAGGCACACTCCCACCTGCACCCTCCGCTCTGCTACTGCCAATCTCCTATCCCCCCACATCTGGACCAAACTCAGATCCTGGGGGGACAGGGCTTTCTCCATCGCTGCTCCCACCCTATGGAACTCACTACCTCAAACCGTCAGAGACTCCTCCACACTCACCACATTCAAAACATCACTGAAGTCTCACCTATTCAGTACGGCCTTCAACCACTGAAGGTCACCTCACCTTCTGTCTCCTTTCTCTGTTCGTTTACTTATTTATCTATTTATTCACTTCCCTATGTTCTCTAAATCCCTGTAAAGCGTCTTTGAGTATATGAAAAGCGCTATATAAATGTGATGTATTATTATTATTATTATCACCAAGTCAATTTTGGATCCAAAGATAGACACAACGTTTTTAATACATTTAAAGAGCAAGTTGTTTATTGCTGATTGCAAATTTCGATTCCAGATAGAAATTTTGCTTTCTTTCACATTGTGAAATATAATATTGGATAACACTCCTGATAACATTATTTGGAATTTTATCTCGAGTAGTTTTGATAAAGGCACATTCAGGTAAAAGCAAGTCTGGTGATTTTTGTAATTAAAACAGAAAACAACAGGAATACCAGAAGCTTCCACAGAAGGCTGTGGAGACCAAGTCAATGGATATTTTTAAGGCAGAGAAAGATAGATTCTTGATTAGTACGGGTGTCAGGGGTTATGAGGAGAAAGCAGGAGAATGGAGTTGAGAGGGAAAGATAGATCAACCAAGTTTGAATGGTGGTGTAGATTTGATGGGCTGAATGGCCTAAGTCTGCTCCTATCACTTATGAAATAGTCAGTGTTAACCTCCATCAATGAAGAGAGAAACAGTTAACATTGTAGACTGATGAACCTTCACCAGAACCTGCTGAGTATTTTCAGCATTTTTTATTTGTACATCATATTTCGAGCATCTGTAGTTGTTTGTTTTTTGACTGTTGATTTTTGTTTTCTGTTTACCACGATCCTCAAGCGCTTGCGGTTTAGCAGATGTTAGATAAGAACGGGCTTTGTTCCCAATATTTTTGGTACGTGGCCGTAAAATGCAACGTGTTATTGTGGTCAGAAAAAGTGCTAAATGAAGGCAGTGGAGGCCAGTTCGTTGGATGCTGTCAAGAGAGAGCTGGATAGAGCTCTTAAGGATAGCGGAGTGAGGGGGTATGGGGAGAAGGCAGGAACGGGGTACTGATTGAGAGTGATCAGCCATGATCGCATTGAATGGCGGTGCTGGCTCGAAGGGCTGAATGGCCTACTCCTGCACCTATTGTCTATTGTCTATTGTCTATTTCTATGTAGGCATATGTCTTCAATCAGTCTGAAGAAGGGTCTGAGGTGGCTCGGTGGTGGAGTTGTTACCTCACAGCACTAGAGACCCAGGTTTGATCCTGACTATGGGTGCTGTCTGTACCCAGTTTGTATGTTCTCCGTGTCCTGTGTGGGGTTTCTCCGGGATCTCCGGTTTCTTCCCACACTCCAAAGACGTACAGATTTGTTGGTTAATTGGCTTGGTATAATTGTAAATTGTCCCTAGTGTGTATAGGATAGCGTTAGTGTGCGGGGATCGCTGGTCGGCGCGGACTCAGTGGGCCGAACGGCCTGTTTCTGCGCTGTATCTCGAAACTAAACTAAACTAAAACTAAAGGGTCCTGACCCGAACTGTCACCTGCCCATGTTCTCCAGAAACACAGTTACTCCAGCACTTTGTGTCTTTTTTCCTATATAGATGGCTCATCATCACCATTAATCAAAGAGAATCTGAATTTGATTTTGGGTTAAGGTTGGCACAGAAGAACACTGAAAACCTTAAACCTAATCACAGACTGCTGCACTCAAGAGCACAAGTAAACTTCTCCATTGTTCAAAGCAGCCTTTCTGCAGCCTCCGTGAATCTGATGACCAATTGATTGGCAAATCACTCAGATGCTAAGGTCTAATTTGAGCTGTACTGTGACTATCACAGTCTCTTAAAGTCTGATCTATGCAGCCATCAAAGAAAGGCAGTTGAAGCTGAAGGAAGATGACAGGAAATATTATGTGCCATTTGAAAGGCTGGTGGAAGCAGATTCAAAAGGCAATTGAAAAAAAAAATTGCAGGGTTTTGTGGAAGGAATGTAGGAGTAAGAGGTTGTAACCATCAAAAGGCTAGGCCAGAGAGAAAGTACTTGTGGAGGAATATACTTGCACAAAAGACAGTTTAGAGGAAGTTGGAAAACAAACAAGGCCAGAGTTCTTTCAGAAAAAAAAGCAAAGCTGATTAGTCCTCCACTCATTAGAGTTTAGAAGAATGAGAGGTTATTGTATTGGACTAGAGGAGATTGTGAGGCGCTTGATAGGCGAGATGCTGAGAGGATCTTTTGGTATGTGGGGTATCCAGACACCGCAAGCAGTTTCAGAATAAGGGATCGAACGGTTAATGAGTTGTGAAATATTGGAATTCTCTATCTCAGGGTGCCAGAGGCTGAAGCAGGAAGATTTCTGCACCTCAGGAGAGTTAAAGGTTACAGGGATTGGACAGGAAATGGAGTTGAGGCCAAGATCGGATGATGCTTGAAGAGCTGTTGGGCCTACTCGTGTTCCTGTTCCTGATCCCCGTGCTGATGATTGAGGGGAACTGGGGTCATAAATATATGACAGCTCTAATAAATCTAATAGCACTCTCGGGAGAAGCCTCCCAACTCAGAAAGCGTGGAAAATGTGGAACTTGGTTACCACAAAAGCAGCTGAACAGAGTGAAGCAAACGTATTTAAGGAAAAGTTGAATAAACACAATGGAACTGAATGACACATTGAGAAGGTGATGTAAAGTAGGATTGGTGGGTGGCTCGGAAGATACTTATATCGTGGATAAAATGTGGTACAAATGGGAATAACCTGTTTCAGAGCTGTGAATTCTCCATAGGTCTAAAGCTGGTCAAATCCATTCACAATAACTATCACCTAAGCAGTTTACATCTATTCTACAGCAAAGTGGTAGAAGTTTCAATGTTACCAAACCTTGCCCAGAGTAGGTGAGGTGAAGACCAGACGACATAGGTTTAAGGTGAAGGGGAAACGATTTAATAGGAATCTGAGGGGTAACCTTTTTCACACAAAGGGTGGTGGGTGTATGGAACAAGCTGCCAGAGGAGGTAGTTGAGGTAGGGACTATCCCAACATTTAAGAATCAGTTGGGCAGGTACATGGATAGGACGTTTGGAGGGATATGGACCGACCGTAGCTTGGACATGTTGGCCGGTGTGGGCACGTTGGGCCGAAGGGCCTGTTTCCACACTGTATCACTCTATAACTCTGTGACTCTAAGCCGTACATAATCTCCAATAACCTGCTCATCGAATCCCAAATGGTATTTTACCAGGTTCACTCCTCTCCAAACCTCTTCACAACCTTGCTCCAAATGTGGCCGAAAAGAGCGGAATTTGTGAGAGGTGAGAGTAGTTGTCCTTGACATCAAGGTAGCACTTGACCACTGGTGGTATCATGGCGTGCTGGTACATTGAAGTAAATTACATCAAAGAGAAAAAATCTCCAACAGTTGGAATAATTGCCTGCACAAAGGGAGATAGTTGTGGCTGTTGGAGATGGATCGTTGCAGTCCCAGTGCATCACTGTAGGAGTTCCTCAGGCAACAGAGGCCCAACTATCTTCAGCAATTTCATCAAGGACCTTCCCCCCATTGTCAGATCAGAAGTGGAGATGTTTGTTCATTGCTGATTGCACTGTTAACATCCTGGGAGTCAGGGTTAGAAACATAGAAACATAGAAAATAGGTGCAGGAGTAGGCCATTCGGCCCTTCGAGCCTGCACCGCCATTCAATATGATCATGGCTGATCATCCAACTCAGTATCCCGTACCTGCCTTCTCTCCATACCCCCTGATCCCTTTAGCCACAAGGGCCACATCTAACTCCCTCTTAAATATAGCCAATGAACTGGCCTCAACTACCTTCTGTGGCAGAGAATTCCACAGATTCACCACTCTCTGTGTGGAAAAAAAACTTTCTCATCTCGGTCCTAAAAGACTTCCCCCTTATCCTTAAACTGTGACCCCTTGTTCTCGACTTCCCCAACATTGGGAACAATCTTCCTGCATCTTGCCTGTCCAACCCCTTAAGAATTTTGTAAGTTTCTATAAGATCCCCCCTCAATCTTCTAAATTCCAGCGAGTACAAGCCGAGTCTATCCAGTAGAAACTCAAGTGAACTAGCCACGTAAATACCGTGAATACAAGAGCAATTCAGAAGCTGGGTATCCTGTGGTGAGTGATTCACCTTCTGACATGCCTGGCCCTTCCATCATCTACAAGGCACATGGTCGGAGTGTGATGAATGCCCCCAATTTACCACGTCTGGCCCCAGCAACACTTAAGAGGCTGAATGCCTTCAGGACTGAGTAGTCTGCTTGACTGGTATCCCATCCACCACGCTAAATTTACATTCTCTCCATCATCTGTTCACAATTGCTGCAGTCCAGACTATCTGCAAAATGCACTGCTGCTGCTCATTTGTCTAATCTGACAGCATCTCCTAAACCTGCAACCTCTGCATGCTCCACAGGCAGGGCCTGAGCTGTAGGGAGAGGTTGGGCAGGGCAGGACTATATTCCAGAGAGCGCAGGAGGCTTATAGAGGTATGTAAAATCATGAGAGGAATAGATAGGGTGAATGCCCATTGACATTTATCCAGGGTAGGGGAATCAAAACAAGAGGACATATTTTTAAGATGGGAGGGGCAAGATTTAATAGGAACCTGAGGGGCAACTTTATCACAGAGTGTGGTGGGCATATAGGAGGAGCTGCCATATGAGGTAGTTGAGGCAGCTATCATAACAGCATTTAAAAGACACTTGGACAGGTGCATGGATAGGAAAGTTTCAGAGGGATATGGACTAAACATGTGCAAATGGGAGTAGCTTAGACTATGTGTAGGAAGAAAACTGCAGATACCGGTTTAAATCGAAGGTTGACACAAAATGCTGGAGTAACTCAGCGGGACAGGCAGCATCTCGGGAGAGAGGAATGGGTGACATTTCAGGTCGAGACCCTTATTCAGAAGAGTCTCGACCTGAAACGCCACCCATTCCTTCTCTCCCGAGATGCTGTCTGACCCGCTGAGTTGCTCCAGCATTTTGTGTCTACCTTAGCTTAGACTATGACTCTCTAACCAAAGACAGGGTTTGGGGAGCACTGGGACTCTGCCCCTTGCATTTTCCTTTCCAAGTTGCACACCAACCTGACTTGGTCATTTATTAGCAGTCCTTCATCGTTACTGTGTCTAAATCCTGGGCCTCCCCACCAGTCGTCATTGTGGACTGGCTGCAACAAAGGACTGCACCAGTTCAAGAACTTAGCTCACCACCACCGCCTCAAGGGCAATCAGGGACAGGCATTAAATATGAACCTTGACAGTCATGAGGACATCCCAAACTCTGAATAAATAAACAAACTGCTGGAATGAACTGGCCATTTCCTCTTTGACACACTGGCCAACTGAATATTACAAATACCAGTCGATAGACACAAAAAGCTGGAGTAACTCAGCGGGTCAGGCAGCATCTCCGGAGAAAATGAATAGGTGACGATTCGGGTCGAGACCCTTCTTCAGACTGAGAGTCAGGAGAAAGGAAACGAGAGATATAGAAGGTAAATAAAATAAATGAATAAAAAATATGCAAAAAGCAATGATGGTCAAGGAAAGGTGGAGCTCACAATGGTCCATTGTTGGCTGTGGGGGTAGGTGACAACGCGTTATACCGACAGTGAAACTCAACAGGACGACAGTGAAACTAGCACGATGACCAGGGTGGGGGAGGGATGGAGAGAGAAGAAGAGTCTCAACCCGAAACGTCACCTATTCCTTTTCTCCAGAAATGCTGCCTGACCTGCTGAGTTACTCCAGCTTTTTGTGCCCATCTTTGGTGTAAACCAGCATCTGCAGTTCCCTCCGACAAATACCAGTAATTGGCAAACACCTCTCAAAATGGTCAGAAATACGTGATGGCAGGAGTGGAAAAATATCCAAGTGGTACAGCAGAGGGAGCTCTCGTGAGGTTGACACAGGAGACATTGAGTTTGAGAGAAGCATTCTTTACTCTGCATCGAAGAGCAAGTGCTTGTACGAGGCACTAGATTGATGTAATGGAATGCACACAACCTGCTGGCACTGGCATCAATTTCTTTGATATACGTGAAAAATGTACGCTCCATGTCTGTCATCCCATACCTAAACTACCAGAATCCATCATTTGGTTTTCAGCCTGCAACTCACTCCTGTTCTATGATGAAACATTGAGTTAGATAGAGCTCTAGGGGCTAGCGGAATCAAGGGATATGGGGAGAAGGCAGGCACGGGTTACTGATTGTGGATGATCAGCCATGATCACAATGAATGGCGGTGCTGGTTCGAAGGGCCAAAAGGCCTCCTCCTGCACCTATTTTCTATGTTTTCTATCCAAACACCTCAAATAGATTTCACACTTTAACACTCTACCAGATATCTCTTATTCGACATACATAGATCATCCAGTCCTCTGCAGGGTGAGGATTCAAACCTGGAACTCACTCTTGAATATCTGTTTTCTGTACAAAATTAATTAAACCCATCAATTAAATTCTGATTTATAATTTCTGAGTGTCCTGGGTTTTGAATGGGTTTTGAGTCTTTTTCCTGAATGCAGAATCTTTTCCAAAACACAGTCTCTTTTTCCCAGGGTAAGAGAGTCAAGAACAAGAGGGCATAACCTTAAAGTGAGGGGCAAGGATACAATAGTAACCTCAGGGACAACTTTTTCAAAGAGAGCGTGAATATATGGAACGAGTTGCCAGAGGAAGTAGTTGAGGCCGATACAATAACGACATTTAAAAGACTCTTGGACAGTTACAGGTTTAGAGGGATATGGGCCAAACACAGGCAGATGGAACTAGCTCAGATGGAGTATCTCGGTCAGCATGGATGAGTTGGGCCAAAGGGCTTGTTCCCTTGCCTGTATGTCTCTGTGACTCCATTACTTTTATCTGTTTTTTTACATATAAACCTCTTAAATCTTCAATTACATTCCAGTCTGTGATTCATTCCCAGGTATCTGTTCATCCGTCTTTAATTATATTAATAGTAATCATTTAGCCTTTCTGAAATAATCTTGGTTAAACTTCACAACAAAAAATTTAAATTGAGAAAGCAGTGTCACCCTTTTATTAAAGGTCTTTTACCCGATTTATAGAAGTGCAGGCATCTTCTTTCATGTTATCTGTTAATCTGCATTCTAATAATAGGCTGTATTCTGTTGCTGAGGCTGGCGAGACAGGGTTTAAGAATAGAAACACTACAGGGATCAAATGCTGGCAGCAGCAGTGTGTCCAAGTGCATCTCAGTCAGATCAACTGGATGCAGAGTCAGGGAATTCAGCGATCTGTCATCACTTAAAAATAGGAGTGTGTTGCTAATGTACCTCCAGTCCAGAACCCAGTGAGCTCCAAGGTCAAATTAGTGTGGGCCTTTAATATATATATATATATATAGAGAGAGGAATGACCCTTAGATTGAGGATAACTGGGTCATCAAGAGACACTCACCCCATGTCATGCATCCGAGAAGCTTGGTAAAGGATCCTTAGATTTCTTGGCATGGGTCTCCATGAGAGGTTGATTTGGTTCAGCCTCATTCAGTTGCTGAAACATTTGGTGGGTTTTATATTTACTGATCAACTCACATGCCAATTGAAGTAGATTTAACAACAGCTTTCAAAGGGGAATTGCAATGTATAACTGAGAAGGGAAAGAATTGCTGGGTTATGTTAAAAGAAGAGCTACTTGGAAAGTTCTTTCAAACATCCACCTTTGTCGATGCGATGTCACCCCACGATTTGTTTTCCAAAATAAGATTCCCCGGTCCAGGAGTTTAAGACTTGTAACTTTATCGGTGCCCTATAAGCTAGATGCAGGAAAAATGTTCCCAATGTTGGGGGAGTCCAGAATCAGGGGCCACAGTCTAAGAATAAAGGGGAGGCCATTTAAAACTGAGATGAGAATAAACCTTTTTCACCCAGAGAGTTGTGAATTTGTGGAATTCTCTGCCACAGAAGGCAGTAGAAGTCAATTCACTGGATGAATTTAAAAGAGGGTTAGACAGAGCTCTAGTGGAATCAAGGGAAATGGGGAGAAGTCAAGCATGGGTTGCTGACTGTGGATGATCAGCCATGATCACAATGAATGGCGGTGCTGGCTCGAAGGGCCAAATGGCCTCCTCCTGCACCTATTTTCTATGTGGCGACTCTTTGCATACTTTGTGTAAGGTAGGCGAAGCAAAGAATTTCACTGAGGCATGTCATATGTGACATTAAAGTATCATTCAATCAAGATGATCAATCATCGTGGAGATGTAGACATTTAGAGTATACTGGCCACAGCAAGGGCAAACCAACTCCTGGGATCTGAATCTAGTTGGATAAAAGACCAAAAGCAAAAAAGGTAAGTGGAATGAATACAAGGTGACACAGATGCACGTCAAATACTGCTACTGCTGCACAGATCCAGTGATAGACACAAAAAGCTGGAGTAACTCAGTGGGACAGGCAGCATCTCTGGAGAGAAGGAATGGTGACGTTTCGTGTCGAGACCCTTCATCCAGTTCTTTTGCAATAGCGTGTGTTTCCCCTTGTACTCATAGTTCCGTCCACATACTAAAGAAATCCAGGTTACCACGTTACTCCACATGAAGGTGGTGGCAGTGGAATAAGTGGGAGTTGATTTAGATCACAGTGAAAAATGAGGGTTGAAAGAAATGCTCTCTTAGCTGGCTTAGACTTGATGGGCTGAATGGCTTCCTTCTACATCATACAGAAATATGAGAAGACCTTTGTTAGGTTGCTTTTGGAATATTGTAAGTTGCTTTCCTTTCCCAATTTTAGACAAGTCAGGGGAATGGAAATGTGCAACTGGAGATTCACTGGATGTCAATGAAGATGAAGTTCTGATTATTGACGAAAGACTGGATGAGGAATATAATCACAGTCCAAAAGGCCTGGATCCATGTTAGAAAAGATGCTTTTTGAATTTAGCTAATGTTTCCCACCCCAGAAATTTTAATTTGGAATGTCACACAAGGCCTTGGGAAGGTTATTCAACATCTAATGTCGAGGAAAATGCCATATATTTTTACGTTTGAAATTTAAATAACTTCAGTCTGTTTCCTCCTTTTTAATCTTTCATTTAAAAATAAGTCTAAACCTCCACCACTGATCCTATTGTTTCAAAGGTGAACGTGACCCACTTATTTGAGTTATGGCATTGTACGCAGTTCATTTATTTGCATAAAGTATGAACTGCATACAATGCCATGATTCAAATGCGTGTCGCATGTTCCTTCAGTTTAAAGGGAGCCACTCTCAATTCATCAGCAGCTCCTACTACTGAGGGGTCCTGCTCCTTCCTACCCACTGAGCAACTGTGGTGGAACTTTGGACTCCAATCTTCATTGTTGATAATCTCAGATTTAAGTTTTTAAGGTATGGAAGGAGAAGTGACCTGAATTTGTCTCTCTCCCCTCCTCTTGTTTTATCTTCCTCACTGTTCTGATGTCTCAGCTTTTTCATCAGCACTGTGCCATTAAATAGAAGGGTCTCGACCCGAAACGTCACCCATTCCTTCTCTCCCGAGATGCTGCCTGACCTGCTGAGTTACTCCAGCATTTTGTGAATAAATTGACCTGAATTTGTTTTCGTTGATGCATATTGTGGTAGAACATAACCCAGGTACTTGCAGTACAGGTGGCAGCTGACTATAAATGCCAGCTGAGGATTTCCCTGTTCGGTCTCACTCTCCCTGCCCCTCTCCCTGCCCCTGCCCCTCTCCCTGCCCCTGCCCCTCTCTCTGTTCCTGGCCTTTTAACCTGTTCTGCCTCGATTATTTTTTTAGAAATCTCTATCACTCTCTCTCTTTTCTCCCCTTCTCTCCCTCTTTCTCTTTTCCCTCTCTCTCTCTCTCTCTCTCTCTCTCTCTCTCTCTCTCTCTCTCTCTCTCTCTCTCTCTCTCTCTCTCTCTCTCTCTCTCTCTTTTCTCTCTCTTTCTCTATCCTCTTTCTCTATTCTCTTTCTCTCACTATCCTCCCTTTCTCTATCCTCTCTTTCTCTGTCTCTCACTATCCTCTCTTTCTCTCTCTCCCCCCCTCTAATTTTATCTTCCTCACTCACTGTTCTGATGTCTCAGCTTTTTCTTCAGCACTGTGCCATTAAATAGATAGAGCTCTTAAGGATAGCGGAGTCAAGGGGTAAGGGGAGAAGGCAGGAACGGGGTACTGATTGAGAATGATCAGCCATGATCACATTGAATGGCAGTGCTGGCTCGAAGGGCCGAATGGCCTCCTCCTGCATCTATTGTCTATTGTCTAAATGTTCAGTGACCACTAGAAGTTTTCATCTGTAGAAATATATTTGTCCAGGGATATTTGATGCTCCCTTTCACATTTGCAAATGTGGTGTTTGGGTAAGTAATCTAATGTTTTACTGAGTGAACTTGATGTTATTAGAAGCTGTTTTGCTTGAGACTATAATTTGCACCTTCCCCTGGGGAATTTCACCTCAGGGGAAAATTCGATAGAAATTTTCAAAAAAGAACTTAAATACATGGTTGGGGGGGTGTCAATTAGACATGAGAACCATTTTTGTTGCGCATTTGGTGAACTTCCCAAAGTACTTCACAGAAACGTCATTGGCGCAAAGCCAAGAAGGATATTTTAACTCAGGTGATCAAAGGTCTGGCTAGGGAGGAGGTTTTAAATCAGCTAATTTTAAGGGAAGGAGAGGTTCAAGGAGTGAAAGTCAGAGCTGAGAGTTCAGTGAGCCTACGACGCAGTCTCGATGGTGGGAAATATACAAGACGATAGAATTGGAGTCGTACATTAATCTCTTAGGATGAAGATTAGAGAGGTTCTAATATCAAAGGTTAGAGAGGTATAGAGGATTGCGAAGTTTTGAATTTTAATTTGCACTGTTAAATTGAAGCATTGTCAGATGGGATGTAGTTTAGGTCAGTGAACTGAAGGGTAGACTGTTCTTCAGACTGATCCTAAATTTCCTTACCATTATCTGCTTTGATCTGTTGTTTTCACACCTTACCCTTCCATATCTCTAGTCTCCCTCTCCCCTGACTCTCAGTCTGAAGAAGGGTCTCCACCGGAAACGTCACCCATTCCTTCTCTCCAGAGATGCTGCCTGGCCCGCTGTTACTCTAGCATTTGGTGTGTACCTTGGAGGAGAGGGGAAGGCGGAGAGGCCTGCACATTCAATCATCTCACTGATAGCCTGACCCAGTTTTCTAAATAATCTCAATTGTGCGTCAGAAATTGGCAGCTCGCAGTCATGTTTGATGCTGTGCCTGACCCCAGGTGACCAGGTACGCATCAGGAGGTCAGAGGAATGCTGGAGACTCTGCTGATGATTGCTCTCTTCAACCTATTATTGACTTTTTATTTTGAATTTCTTTTTCAAAAAACTGAAACAATTTATTTCGATGCAGTGTAAGTAAATTACATTTTTTTTAAAAATTATGTCTCACATAATCCTTTAGTCTTTCCTGTTGAGTTTACGAAGGTGAAGTTTGATGATTGTATTTTTGATTCCTCAATTAAAAGAAAAGAAAAGAAAATATTTGATGAAATATTCAGATTAGTGGAGCCTGCTAATATATGTGTGATAACAGATTCTGTATTTCTATGGCGATTGTTCCGATGGTTCCAAAGTGTCGATATCACACTTGACATAGTTTCTGGGTATTGCTTCAATATCAGATTGAACTGATGCTAGTCACATATTAGAGAAGATGCCGGTATCTCCGATGATCTGACTATCTTCATTGCTCCCGCTACCTAGTTTTAAATGTTTTTGAGGCAAATCAGGCAGGACGTCAATTGTTGATGCCTGTATGGTTGAATAGTCTGTGCTCCTTTCAGCAGGAATATAGAGTGGGTTCTCCAAGTCAACACACTCCTGGTTGGAGAAAATGTGTTGGATAATGAGCTTTGCCCTGGCACGCTAAGGAGCTGTTTGTCAAACGATCTTTCTCTGAGGTTTGGTGTGTACGATGCACTTACCCGCCTCTCCCCAAGACCCCTGCCAAACAGTTGCTTGCTCAAGAGACACAACTGTTTTGTTTTGTCGATGGGACTGGTCTGCTGAGAATTATTTTGTTCTTGTGTGGCCAATCTGTCAGCCAACGAATTACCATACCTTTACACAGTCTGTTACTCTGCCATTGCCTCCATTTTGCAAATGCGTTGAAGTGATTTTGGGGCTCTGCGTGGCTGATGGTGGCTTTTCCTGTGCAGGCTTTTGATGCAGACAGAATGAACAGATTCAATGACCTGAGACAGCCCATGGTCAACTCCATCCCACCGCCCAGCGCACGGTTCTATTCCACTTTTATAACGAATGCAGAAGCTGTCCCTTACTGGAAGGGGAAAATTGGGAACATCAAATCACAAGATTTATTTTTGATCTACGTTTAATCTTCCCTTTCTGCTCCCCTTTATTCCAGCATCCCTCACCCTTTGGTTTCTGCACTTTACACATCACTTCCTCAGTAATGAACCATTCTACATTTCCTTACCATTATCTGCTTTGATCTGTTGTTTTCACACCTTTCCCTTCCATGTCCCTAGACTCCCTCTCCCCTGATTCTCAGTCTGAAGACGGTTCTCCACCCGAAACGACACCCATTCCTTCTCTCCAGAGATGCTGCCTGGCCCGCTAAGTTACTCTAGCATTTTGTGTCCATCTTTAGTGTATAACGAGCATCTGCAGTTCCTTCCTACACACTTCCTCAATGAATTTGGGAGCCTCCTGCCAATGTACCTTGATTAGTTCTTGCTGCTAATTGGAGAAGTATAATGGGCGAGATTGTGAGAATGATGTACTCTGAACTAACTGCCTTTCTGATGATTGGTCAAGTTTGTGATAGAGATAGCACTTTCCTCCCACTTTCTCGTACAGTTTAGGTATCAGGAAGGGTATTTGCATTTGCATTTCCACATAATCAGATGGCAGGGCACACATTAAAGATTTAGAGTGCAGAAGGAGGAAGCCCATTGTGCCCATATCATAAAGTACATCATTAGTTGTGAAGCACTTTGGTGTGTCATTGAGGTAACTTGACAAGCACTGTATAATTCTCTTTTTTATTCAATTAAAACACCTTCTAACTTTCTGAAGAACAGTCTAAAGTAAGGTCCTGACCTATAACGTGGCCTTCCATATTCTCCAGAGATGCTGCCTGACCTGCTTAGTTACCTCAGCATTTTGTCATCTTTTTTTCTAATTTTAAACAACTTCGAGTCGTAGTGATACAGCGTGGAAACAGGCCCTTCAGCCCAACTTGCCCCCACCGGCCAACATGTCCCAGCTACACTAGTCCCACCTGCCCGCGTTTGGTCACTATCCCTCCAAACCTGACCTATCCATGTACCAATTTTGAAACTTGATACAACTCCCCATTAAATTTTCCTTCTCAAATAATCCCACGTTCTCTCGTCTCAGTACAAATAAACGTATCCACTTTCACTGATTATCAAACATCTAAATGCTTAATTATTGCTCAGATTTGATTCTAGTTGCTCATTTCTGGATTTGGGAGAGCTTCTTCATTATTTTACCAGCTACTGAGCAAAGAGGACTGTGTTGGGAGTTTCCTGGTATAGATCCCCAGCCTAAAAGTCCATAGTCCAATCAGACTCTCATTAACATTGCGTAGCCTTGCAAATTTTGCCTGTTAATTCATCAAATGACTGTGATGTCATGAGAAAAAGCCAATGAGTCCAGCAAGTCTGTTTCCCACTCATGATCCTCCAGTTCCCCCTCTCAGAACTAATCTGAGCCAAAATATCTTCCTGCCTGCTGTAGTGGGCTGGTTGATATTATGAGCATTTCTCCAGCAGATGTTCACTGTCTGATGTCCATAAAGTTCTTATTGGATTTTTAAGTTGATTATTATCCCATTGTCGGATGGTAGGCATCATTGATAAGGCAGTCATAAAGCCAACTTTGTTTTCCCCAAGAAGATGGTAATGAACCATCTTCTTAAGCTGCTGGAGTCCATGTAGTGCCAATGCCCCCTCAGCTCTGTTTTAGAAACTGATCTAGAGTTTTGGCCCAGCTACGGTGAAACGTTGCCCATATCAGAATGGAATATGACATGGAGGCAGCTTTGGAGATGATGGTGTTCCTGTGCACCTGTTCTCCTTGTCTTTAACTGGGAGGTGCTGTTGAAAGAGCTTTGGCTTGTTCTTGTATTGCATCTTGCAGTGATATGCACTGCAGCTATGCTGCACACGTGGTGGGAGACATGTATGTTAAAGTGGCAGGGTACCATTCATTGGGACTATATTTCTTATCCAGTTTGCTGAGAGGTTTCCTTGATTAGCTGAGGGATAGAGTTTAAAAGCAAGAAGATTCTGCTGGGAATGTACCGAACACTAGTCGAATCATAGCTCCTGTATTCTATGCTGTTCTGGACACCACATTACAGGAAAGATATAAATGCATTGGAGAGGTATTGAGGGACTATTGAGCATGTTGCCAGGACTGGAATATTTTTGCTTTGATCTTAGCTTTGGCTCAAGATTGGATAAACTAGGGTTATTTATAAAGGCAGCTGAGGGGAGACAAAATTGAGATGTATGAAATGATGAAGAGCTTAAGTGTAAATAGATTGTGTTCCTTTAACAAGGGGTCATAAACCAAGCAGATGGATTTAATGTATTAGTAGGGCAGGAGAAGAGAAGACGAAAGGGTGTTTTCATCCAAAGGGTAGAGATGATCTGGAACTCTGGCTAGAAACAGTGGTAGAAACAGAAACCATGAGCGTGTTTAAAGGATACTCGAATGTTTACTTGAAGAACCTTGTTCTGTAAGGCTACGGATATGTGCTGGAAGAGGAAAAGCTAGAGAGGCAATAGGTCAAATTACCTCCTTCTGCATATTATTCTTTTCAAAATTTTATGTATCATGACCTTAATTACCATTGGTGACATCCGGCTTAGCTCTGGATTCCTGGTAACTTGGACTGCAGCAGTTCGGGAAAGAAAATTCCCACAGCAGGGAAGTAGATTCATTAACTTTCAGGGAGTCTGTATCACCTTAATGGGCAGAATGGCCTTTTCCTTTCACTCTAAGAAGGTGGGCCACTGTGAGCTTATCAGGTGAAAAATTTCTGCTTTGCCAACAACACTCTTATCCTGAGAAGGAATTGGAAAAAAAACAGGCAGGGAAGTGAGGTCAAAGATTTGAAGTTGAGTTGTAACATACTTTAAAATACATTATTTTGCTGGGCATTTTTTTCCTGGAAGGAAGTGTCTCTTTAAGATGAAGTATTTTCCAGAATTAAAACGAAATAAACTTTAAAAATCACAAATACAACAGAAACCATAGGGCCGAATGGTCTGAATCAGCACCATATAAAACGAAATAGCACCAGGTCCTCAATTTAAGCCGAGGTTTCATCGGTAGATTAAAGACAAAAAAAGAGAGAAGAAATGCCATTTAAAATCAAAAGAAAGGTTTCTTTTATCCTCTTGGGTTGCACAAAGTTGCCCAGGGAGTGACCATCCTTGGTGTGATTATCGATGAGCACAAGCCACTGTCTGCCTGGAAGAGTGGGGGGGGGGAGGAGGGAGTGGGGCGAGGGGGGTGGGGGGAAGCCTGGTGATGTCATGCAGTTGGCACCACCAGCGTTGGCACACAGGTCAGATGCAGTCAGTTCCCAGCTGCTGCCATCCAGCTGAACAAGCGCTTATTGTTGGGAGTCATTTGCCCTGAATCCGCCACCGAGAATACAGAAACCGGGAAAAGAAAAAAGAGGAGGTTTGTGATCTGAGTTCCTTTTTTTTTTTTAAACGTAGTTTATGCGTTTGTTGTCGGGAGGATTTCTGTTGAAGGTCTTGTCAGTGTTAATCTGGGAGACACTTAAAAAAAAATGTTATTTTTTAAAGTGAATACAGTCAAATGCTTAAACGATTCATTAATAAATCTTGCGATGGGTTTCATTTTGTTTCTGGCTTCTGAGAGCAGGTTCTATCTGTGCTCATACCCTTGCCGATAATCATGCTGCTGTTGAATTCTCTTTAGGAGAGGACAACAGAGAAAGCCTTTTATCAGATTTATTTTTTGATGTGTTTTTTCCGCCTCTTCCTCCTGCCCACTCTGTGCCAGGGGACTGGGTCCCTTCCGATGAGGCGGGTAGTCAGTCCCGGGCCAGGTCCTGTGTGTAACGTCTGGTGGACAATGAGTCAGAGACGAGGCTCGTCTCAGCCCCCCCCTTTTGTCCCTGGAGCTGGGAAGGGGGTTGGGTGAGGAAGGAAGATTAAGACCATCTCTTTTTTTGCTGATTGCCAGCCTTCCCTTAGGTGTTGAGTCACAATCGGAAGCTCATGCGCACGCTCCACAATATGATACCCAACTGAAAGGGCTCTTCGCATCCTACACAAGCCGCAGTGTGCCAGCCTCCCTATCCACTAGATGCCTTCCCCCGCGCCGTCGACAACCCAGATGGATATGAACCAGTTGATTGCCCCAAATCAGCTGCACGCTTAAAGACTAGCTGGCTCAGGGTGCAGTGGCTTGTTGGTTATGTGGCCGAACTAGTAATCCAGAGGCTTCGGTAATAATCCGGTAACAATGTGAGTCCAGATCACATTGTGGCACTTTGAGAATTTAAATTTGGGCTTTAAATAAATCTGAAAATAGAAACTAAGGCTCAGTCAAAGACTTTTACAAAGACCCATTTGACCGTCTCGAAAGATAAAATCTGCCATTTACCCACACTGGGCCTATTTGTAACTCCATTCCATTTTAGGAACCATTTTAGGAATTTTAGGTCCGAGAAAGGGTCCAGACCTGAAACGTCACCCATTCCTTCTCTCTAGAGATGCTGCCTGTTCCGCTGAGTTACTCCAGCATTTTGTATCTATCTTTGGTGTAAACCATTATCTGCAGTTCCTTCCTACACATTCAATTTTACTTCCCTCTAAAGTTTATAGCAAGACACAGTTCTCCCAGACCCGCACGTAACAGAGGCCCCTTTGATCAACCTAAAACTCCATGTTAACTCCTCTCCCGTACATAAATAGTCTTAAAGGGACTCAGATATAAACCTATCCCAGGTTCTCCATTTTTGAATTTGGATTGGCTATAGTTTAATTTATAACATGCAAGTAGTCCACATTCTGACATGCAATTCTGATCAATATATCTTTGGTATGAAATTCTGAGCGACCATTGAGTAAATGGGAAGGACTGAGTTCCCTACAAAAGGGTCAAAAACCAGGCACACGAATTTAAGATAATTAGTTGGATTAGTTAGAGAGATAATGAGGAAAGAGCGTTTACATCCAGAAGGTGAGGATGGATTTTTGGAGAGGATTTGCAACAAGGTTTCATAAAGCTGAAAACCTATTTGTAGAGCTAGTGTTTTCATCAGGAGCAAAAGGATATAATACAACTTTAAAATGCTGCAAGACAGAAATGGATGTTAATAAGCTTTTCAATTTTTAATTGCCTCATTTATAGGAGTACGTTGATTGCAGTATAATGCAAGTCAGAAAGACCATGAGTTAAAACCCCACCCTGACATTTGTGCATTTTAATTCACTTTTAAATAAAACTAACGAGATTTAATTCAAAGCTGATATCAGCAATAGTGACCCATAGTGCCATACAATTGTCAAGTACGACCCAGCTCATTCACCCTAATGTCCTATTTGGAAGGATATGTGGATCTATGCAGGGTATGGACCTCTACATGAGTCCCACATTGTTGTTGCCCCAAAATTGCCCTCTGGAAAAGCATCACTGGGTTACAGACTGAAAGATGACAAACCAACATCTGCAAGTCCCATGCATGTCCCGGTTAATTCCCGGAATGGCGGGACTGTCAGATGTTGAAAGACTGGAGCGATTAGGCATGTATACACTGGAATTTAGAAGGATGAGAGGAGATCTTATCGAAATGTATAAGATTATTAAGGGGTTGGACACGTTAGAGGCAGGAAACATGTTCCCAATGTTGGGGGAGTCCAGAACAAGGGGCCACGGTTTAAGAATAAGGGGTAGGCCATTTAGAACTGAGATGAGGAAAAACTTTTTCAGTCAGAGAGTTGTGAATCTGTGGAATTCTCTGCATCAGAAGGCAGTGGAGGCCAATTCTCTGAATGCATCAGAGAGAGCTAGATAGAGCTCTTAAGGATAGCGGAGTCAGGGGGTATGGGGATAAGGCAGGAACGGGGTACTGATTGAGAATGATCAGCCATGATCACATTGAATGGCGGTGCTGGCTCGAAGGCTGAATGGCCTCCTCCTGCACCTATTGTCTATTGTCTATTGTCCATTGCCAGCCTTCATAGCCAACAAACAGATAATGTGTAGGAAGGAACTACATCTGCTGGTTTACACCAAAGATAGACACAAAATGCTGGAGTAACTCAGCGGGACAGGCAGCATCTCTGGAGAGAAGGAGGAATGGGTGACGTTTTGGGTTGAGACCCTCTTCAGACTTCTTCCTCGAAGGATCTCGCCCCGAAACGTCACCCATTTCTTCTCTCAGATGCCCCGCTGAATTACTCCAGCATTTTGTGTTTATCTGTGTAGATTACATGGATCAGCCTCACAGTTAAACATAAAGAGAAAAGAAAGTGGGTAAACTGGCATCCATCTTGCCCCTTCAGGTAGCAGCCAAATGATTATATCTGTCGAGCTCTATTTTGAGCCACTGTAATCTACAATAGAATTTATTTTGTACTGATTGACTGCTTGTACAGTACATTCTGGTGTTTTGAATCTAGCTGAAACAGCTGGGAAAGGGCGCAGTGACGTTCATTGTAAGCAACTCCTATCTGGACTCACGACATGGAATGCAATCTTGGAACGTTGGAATCCATTGTTCAATGTGTCGTGCTGCTCATTCTCTACTGTTCCAACTTGGTCCAACGTCAATAAAATGGACTGATTAATACTGACCCTTTCTACGTTATGAAACCACACACACAGTAATGCCAAGTTGCTCTGAGACTTTATTTTATACATAAGATAAGAAGCTATGTACATTGATACCCAATATATTGTATAATAATACTGAACATTGCATATTATATTTTAATCCTACTGTATGTAATGGAATAATACAATGTGTTACTGTATAAAAATGCACAGATGCATTATCATGGGTTAAATGACCTTTTTGTGTTGCAGCAATATGATTCATAGGAATCACATGGTATTGGAATCAATTCGTAGGTTCATAGGTTCTAGGAGTAGAATTAGGCCAATCGGCCCATCACGTTTTCTCCGCCATCCAATTATGACTGATCGATCTTTCCCTCTCAACCCCATTCTTCTGCCTTCCCCCCATTACACTTGACACCCTTACCAATTAAGAAGCTATCAATCTCTACCTTTGAAAATATCCATTGACTTGGCCTCCACGGCCTTCTGTTTGGCAAGTCCATTAAATGAACGGTGGAAGAGATGTGAAGGGCTGAATGGTGTCCATTACTCTGATGTAAGATCAGGCTCTGAACACATGAGGCACCCATTGATGTTGTCATTAATGTGTGATGTTGTTGACAGCTTCAGAGGAAGACCAGAGGAGAAGAGGGAGTTTGAGGAACGATGACAAAGATGAAGAGAGGATTCCGTCAGGATGTAGGTAAGATTATTAATGTACCACAGGAGGTCAATTCTACATTGTCAAATTGGATAGGACAATGTGAGAAGCAAGGACAAAGTCAATAGGCTATGGCATATAGAGGGATGATATTTGAAGCATTATTATATAATATAAAATGGTAGGAGAGAAATATTTGGAGCAATTTTCTGAAGGATGAGCTGATAATGTCAATCATCCACTTGGACAAAGGCCAGAGATGAAAAGACAGAAGGAGTGTGTGAGGCCAAAGGATTGGAGAGCTTTGTGTCTGTTGGTGGGAATGAGCAATGGATGAAAGGAAGGCAGAATGAAGAATCTGGAAGCTCGTGACTAGTGGTATCCCCCCCCATACGCCGCGACATTAAGTCTGTAACTATTATGCAGGTTAATTGGAAAATGATTAGGAGCTTTATCTGATACAACAGTTCAATAGAAGAGACAGAGAGAGCTATCATTAAAGTAAAGCATAATATGACTCTCTGTTAAAATGGGCTCTTAGATAGTTACCTTCCTTCCTGATTGGTCGTTGGGCAATACGTATTATTCGGCAACAGGTCATCTCTCCAGAAACTTGAGTGCATAATCCAGGCCACAGTCTTGGTGCAGTGCTGAGAAACCTGTTCTGTCAGTGGTGATGTCCTCCAGATGTGTTGTTGATTCTTTTCATTCATATGGTGGTAAAAGATTCCATTTTGAGCAAGGGGGGTTGAATTCTGTGTGGCCAATACTGATCCCTCCAGCAGAACATCTCCCGTTCCACTGTTGCAAACATCAATCAGTTTCACGATGCCGTCAGGGGGTCTCTGCTGCGTGCAGATTGGCAGCCATGTTTCCACCATTACAACAGCGACCATATTTCCAAACTATTTCATTGGCTGAGGTCATGAAAGGAGCTACAGAAATGCAAACCACGCTTTCCTCACTGATCCCATCAGTGAATGCCTCCTTACTCACGTTTATAAAACATCACTTTTCTCTCATTGGCGTTTGACATACTTTTACCAAATGTTGCTTCTCCAAAATTCTCAGTCTATCTGTTTCCCTAAACACGAGGCCATACATGATGGATTGGTGTATTTTGTTTACACTAGGGGGACATCTATGGGCTGACATTATAGTTTTAAGAAACTGCGGTGTGTTCCCAGTTTTGCGACCAGCAAGGGCTTCTGCACCATTGGGATTGGGTGGGGAAACCATTCCTCCTCTCAACCACATGTTGGAAAATTCCATGTTTTGAGCCATTTGCATATAAATACGCACGGATTCAATAATCCAACAGCATTGCCTTCACAACCATAACTGCTTGCATGTGGGGAGGATGCACAGCCAAAGCCCACGGGTGCACGATCCGCATGAATAAAGCCATTAACCAATTCAAGAGGAAGTTTATTTCACAGAGGATGGTGAGAAGATTGCAATGGTTATCACAGAAGCATTTCTTCTCTTTTGCTTCAGCAGTCCCTCGGGATCAAAGATGACTTGCTTCCACTCTGACCTTGAAGATTGGAAGGTGCTATTTTGCCATGTGGGAGATTGTTGAGCACCTGTCAGCACACAGCATTGACAAACCAAAGACCTCGTCCATTGGTAAGGAGATCCAAAATGACTGGACAACATCTGCTGCATAGATTCAGATCAAATGTATCTCTCTATCTCTACCTCTATCTCTCTTTCTCTCTCCTCTCTCTCTTTTTCTTTCTCTCTCTCTCTCTCCCATGCCTCAGTAACTTCTCTGACAGTCTCTTAACCATGTCCACTTACTAACTTTTCCCCACAGTCTATGCCGTCCCTTGGTTTCCTTCTCTCTTCACTCTCTTCAACTTCACTCACCCAATTCCCTCTTAGCATTTTCCCCTTCCCTTTCTCTTTCAATTCTCTTGCTCTCTCCCCCTAATCTCCAGCTGCGAACTGCTTGCTGTCTCCCTCAGAATAAGGCCACCTTCCCTCATTGCTAGCCCTTACCCTCTTCAGAATAGCAATAGTTGCTGACTGCCCTTCCCTCACCATCCGGTCCCCACCCTGGTCCCAGGGAGCAAGGCTGCCCAAAGTTAGTTTCCTGCGTTAGATCCCCTGGAACACTCCCAGAAAAGTTTGAGAATCTTCCACCATCAGCCTGGTGTTGCTGGACATTGACAGCTCACCTTCTCCTAGTGCACTGTGGGCAGGCTAGTGGGTTTTGGTGTCTGGTTTCCTAGGCAATGGAGACGGATTCAATCTGAACGATTGGAAGCCTGTCACTCAGTCACTACCATCGCTCGGCATATGTGATGACACTGGGCCTCCTGCAATGCCCCAGACTCACAGGGGCTCTGTATTCCACCCTATCCTGGTCACCTAGGATTAGGGGTCATGTGAGAACGACAGAGGGCCTAAGAGGTTGAAGATGCGTTCTCATGGGTCACAAGAAAATAGGAACCAGAGCAGACCTGGCTTTTCAAACCTGTCGTGTTGTTCAATGCCATCATGGCTGATCAGCCCAGGCCTTAATTTCTTTGCTGTGCTAGTTTCATTTATCCCCCAGACACAAACTCACTGCCCAATGCATACAAGATAAATAGGCAGAACGGCAAATTGCTGAATAGGTTTGATGAAGAGCTTTTGTGGAATAACATTGTGACCCATTTCTAGACTGTACGTTCTATGTCATTACATGAAGACAGATGGTCTGGGCAACGTACCAGAGGAATGTCAACAGTCATAAAAAATACACCACCTCAGGGATCAACATCTACCTGAAAGAGGAAGAATTTCATTAGAAAATAAATTAAACAACTTTTCCTATTTCGTAGTTCTGATTTTCCTATCTATTTCTTTAGACACTCGAACTTGTGCAGTGCTGATTCTTCTCAGAATGTCAAAGGATAAGCCAAACCATCTACAAAAATATGGAAATGTGCTGAGTGGTAGTGATGGTAAGTCTTATTTTATTTTGCTATAAAACAACAGGTATTTTCATTTGGACCATATTCAGATTCCATGCCTGAACAAAGTCATCACTCTAGGTGTCAACACTCCAGAATTGCCACAGTGTCCAGGCATAAAGAAACGTTTTGCTACTTTCCTTGACCATTTTAAATTAAAGGATGAAAATATTGGAGGTTAAAATAAATGGTTTAACAGGGTAGGGTGGATGGAGGTGAGAGATGGTGTGACAAAATCGCCAGTATATCGTTCAAAATTGGCAGTGACTTTTTGAAAATCCACTGACAACCTTAAACTTTGCAACATCAATTAAAAAATAAGGTCGAACTGATCTCCCGGTGGCTCAGCACTTCAACTCCTCCTCCCATTCCCAATCTGACCTTTCTGTCCTGGGCCTTCTCCATTGTCAGAGTGAGGCCCAGCGCAAATTGGAGGAACAGCACCTCATATTTCGCTTTGGTAGTTTACACCCCAGCGATATGAACATTGACTTTCCTAACTTCAAGTAGTCCCTGCTTTCCCTCTCTTTCCCCTCCCCCTTCCCAGTTCTCCCACTAGTCTTCCTGTCTCCTACTACATCCTATCTTTGTCCCGCCCCCTCCCCTGACATCAGTCTGAAGAAGGGTCTCGACCCGAAACGTCACCTATTCCTTCTCTCCCGAGATGCTGCTTGACCTGCTGAGTTATTCCATTATTTTGTGTCTACCGCAGCTCAAAGAATGATCAGTTTCTGCAGGAACAGATGCTTCCACCATTGGGCTCCCATTTCATTGAGTCTATCCATCTTTGTGGTCACTGCCTGAGGCTGAAACAGACTCTTCGTAATCCCGTGTCCTACTTTCTTGCACGATAATTTTACAGTCCCACTTTACCTGTAAGCCAGCTTATTTCTAAGAACCATCTCTATCTCAGCGAAAGTTCTCATCCATGTTTGTGGACTTGTAAGCTCAAAGCCCTCCTCACAGTGCCCCTCCTCACCAGACCCCTCCTCACCAGACATCCTTTTCCAAGACTATGGGATTGAACTCAAACTGAGCCTCATTAATTTATATTACGTCCTAGTCTTGCGTGGTTTCAAATCCATTCAGAGTCTTCTTCCAATCGATGCAAGCTTCTCCAGTGTGACAAACATCTACCACCATTCAGCTCCTCTAATTCTCATCTCTTCTGTGTACATGCCCTGACACCTGTACCTTTTGCTACCTAGGACCTGAATTCTGGGGATCTTTCCCAAAACCTCATGAACTACCCAACCACAATCTAATTTTTTATTTTGCTCTCAAAACCTGTCTCTTTTGGCAAACCTTTGCTCACTTGCCCCAAGGCTTCCAAAAGTGACACTGGCTCTTGTTTTGAATGAGACTTCTGTGAAGTATCAGGGAACATTTCACTCCCCAAAAGGCACAATCAGATTATGTTGATTGTGGATGTAGGAGAAGGAGCTGCTCACTTTAATCTCCGTCAGTCTCTGGGCAAACCAGCTGCCTACCATGTTTAGTTTTCCAATGGCCAATATCTTTTTTCCCAGATGTTGTGGGGAGAGGTAAAAAACAAAGGCCAAATGTTATAATAGCTATTCAGGCTAAATGTGGCCAATTCAGTGGAGCAGTAGCCATCGTGACAAAAGAATTATCAGTATGGTTAAATTCCCAGAAATATGCGTTTAAATAGTATCGTACATTTCCTTTTCCAAAAAATCATATTATCGCAGAACACAGAAACTGATCAGCCTGTCTTTAGTCCTTGGAGATACAGTGCAAAAACAGGCCCTTCACCACCGAGTTCATGCTGACCAGCGATCACCCCGTACAGTAGCACTGCCCTACACACTGAGGACAATTTACAATTTTTACTGAGGCCAATTAACCTACAAACCTGCACGTCTTTGGAATGTGCGAGGAAACCGGAGCACCCGGAGAAAACCCACACGGTCACGGGGTGAACGTACAAACTCCGTCCAAACAGCGCCTGTAGTCAGGATCAAACCTGGGTCTCTGGTGCTATAAGGCAGCAACTCTACCACTGTGCCACCCTGTCTGCTGTAAGCATGTTGACTCTTTAAAAGAGCTACTCGATTCGTCACACGTTACAGCATTTTCACCCTAACTTGACAAATTATTCCTGTACAGATACACAAAACCAAGTACATTGATGTGTCATCGGCAGCACCAAAATGTCAATAGGTCAAAGCACAAATGTTCTCTAACAATGGGAAATTATCGTCAAACTGCAGTGCAATTGTAGACTCTCAGCCCAAACTGTGGACCCTGAAGACAGCCATCGTATTCTGCCCTCCATTAATGGAAGGAAAGCAGATGACACAAATTCTCTTCTGAAGTGTTTTGAGTGGTTATGAGAACTCTGCATACCTGCCAAACCGAAGAAATCAATGTGTTTTGTTTAAGCTGCTGTTAAATTTGTTTCAACAGCACCTTGAGACGGTACGTTCCAGCTGCAACATACCAAAACCACTTCATTCCCCTCATTCCTTTACTGTTTAGTTTGACTTGTAACTGCTGGTTACCAAATACTTGCCAAAATAAACAGTTCCTGGCTCCTTAGTATATCAAAACTCTCCATGATAGGCTCCTCTTCAATTCCATTTGATGGACAAGTGTATTTGGCCCATGGAATGGTTCCATCAAACCTGCCCTCGGTATGCAGCGGGTTCCTCCAAACTCAATGCCCCGCATATCCCCACACCTCCACTTCACGAACCTCACTCACCATTCCCTCACACACAGGACTAACAACGTGACTGAAGTTGGCATCCATTCAGCAAGGGCAGTAGATTCATCCAGAAAATGCAAACCCTCCCCCCCCCCCCCCCACCTCCAGAAATCATTTGACTGGCAGTTAGGTCATAAAAAGGGATCATAATATCAGAAGTGATAGGAGCAGAATTTGGCCATTCGGCCCATCAAGATACCTCTACCAATCAATCATGGCTGATCTATCTCTCCCTTCTAACCCCATTCTCCTGCTTTCTCCCCATAACCTCTGACACCCAAATGGGATGGGATGTTTGTATCTCCATCATTTGCAAATTTCCCAAACGTATTCCAAGACTATTAAAAGTTAATTATATTGTTAAAAAATTAAAGATCCATGAAAAAAAATCTAAATACTTTTTAAAAAATCAAATATTATTGGGTAAAAACCATTTAATTTAACTAACTTAATTCAAAAATGTCAATTATTACAAACATGCCTACCTCCCCATAGTCATTATACAAAACAATGATATGCTGTACTTCAAGCCCTTTATGCAGAGTGAAGTATCCCAGACCCTGAAGATAGATGCAAAATGCTGGTGTAACTCAGCGGGACAGGCAGCATCCATGGAGTTGGATCTCCAGAGATGCTCGCTATCCCGCTGAGCTATTCTTGCATTTTATGTCTAACTTCAATGTAATCCAGCATCTGCAGTTCCTTCCTATAAATATCCCACACCCTGCCTTATCAGATTGCCCTACCATTTTTGTGTAAGAATGAACTGCAGATGCTGGTTTAAACCAAAGGTATGAGTTAACCAGGGAGTTGCGGAGGGAACGGTCTCTGCGGAAGGCGGAAAGGGGTGGAGATGGGAAAATGTGGCTATGGGCGGCACGGTGGTGCAGCGGTAGAGTTACTGCGTTACAGCGAATGCAGCGCCGGAGACTCAGGTTCGATCCTGACTATGGGCGCCGTCTGTACGGAGTTTGTACGTTCTCCCTGTGACCTGCGTGGGTTTTCTCCGAGATCTTCGGTTTCCTCCCACGCTCCAAAGACGTACAGGTATGTAGGTTAATTGGTTGGGCAAATGTAAAAATTGTCCCTAGTGGGTGTAGGATGGTGTTCGTGTGCGGGGATCGCTGGGCGGCGCGGACCCGGTGGGCCGAAGGGCCTGTTTCTGCGCTGTATCTCTAAATCGAGAAAAATAAAAACAAAAAAAATGGTGGGATCCCGTTGGAGATGGTGGAAATTTCGGAGGATTATGTGTTGTATGCGACGGCTGATGAGGTGGAAGGTGAGGACAAGGGGGACTCTATCTCTGTTGCGACTAGGGGGAGGGGGAGCATGGGCGGAGCTGCGGGGTACCGAGGAGACATGAATGAGGGCCTCATCTATAATGGGAGAGGGGAACCCCCGTTGCCTAAAGAATGAGGACATCTCGAATGTTCTAGTATGGAACACCTCATCCTGGGCATAGATGCGGCGTAGATGGAGGAATTGGGAGTAGGGGATAGAGTCTTTGCAGGAAGCAGGGTGGGAAGAAGAGTAGTCGAGATAGTTGTGGGAGTCAGTGGGTTTGTAATAGACGTCAATCAATAGTCTATTTCCTGTGATGGAGACGGTGAGATCAGGAAAGGGGAGGGAGGTGTTGGAGATGGTCCATGTAAATTTGAGTGTAGGGTGAAAATTGGTGGTGACGTTGATGATGTCCATGGGTTCTGCATGGGTGCAGGAGGTAGCACCGATGCAGTCATCAATGTAACAGAGATAGAGTTCGGGGATAGAGCCAGTGTACGCGTGGAACAGGGATTGTTCAACGTAACCTACAAAGAGGCAGGCATAGCTGGGGCCCATGCGGGTGCCCATAGCTACGCCTTGGACTCGGAGGAAGTGAGAGGAGTCAAAGGAAAGGTTGTTGAGGGTAAGGACCAGCTCCGCTAGGTGGGGTAGAGTGTTAGTAGAGGGAATTTGGTCGGTTCTGCGGTCACGCATTGCCCTACCATTATTAGTCATTTCCAAATATGCACACACAGGGTCCTCTGCTTGTAGGTCAGTTTAGATGATAATATATCCCCATGCTGGTTTAGATTTGGATTTTAGATTTAGAGATACAGCGCGGAAACAGGCCCTTCGGCCCACCGAGTCCGCGCCGCCCAGCAATCCCCGCACATTAACACTATCCTACACACACTAGGGACAATTTTTACATTTTACCCAGTCAATTAACCTACAAATCTGTAAGTCTTTGGAGTGTGGGAGGAAACCGAAGATCTCGGAGAAAACCCACACAGGTGACGGGGAGAACGTACAAACTCCGTACAGACGGCGCCCATAGTCAGGATCGAACCTGAGTCTCCGGCGCTGCATTCGCTGTAAGGCAGCAACTCTACCGCTGCGCCACCGTGTCGCCGGTTCACGTATGTTCTTCAGTTTATGGTACCCTGTAGCTGGAAGGGTAACATGAGGATAACATAACATAAGGGTAACATGGTTGGTGAAGTGGAGGCGTGGGGATATGCGGGCACTGAGTTTGGAGGAACCTGCTGCATACTTGAGGGCAGGTTGGATGGATCCATCCCATGAGCCAAATACCTTTGCCCATCAAATGGAATTGAAGAGGAGCCTATCATGGAGAGTTGTGATATACTGCGGAGCCAGGAACTGTTTCTTTTGGCAAAGTATTTGGTAACCAGCGGTTACAAGTCAAACTAAACAGTAAAGGAATGAGGGGAATGAAGAGGTTTTCTCATGTAGACACAAGATGCTGGAGTAACTCAGGCAGCATCTCCCCTCTTCAGACTTTATCTGAAGTTTTCGTCTTCTCTCCCGAGATTCTGCCTGACCCGCTGAGTTATCATATCATATATATACAGCCGGAAACAGGCCCTTTCGGCCCTCCAAGTCCGTGCCACCCAGTGATCCCCGTACATTAACACTATCCTACACCCACTAGGGACAATTTTTTACATTTACCCAGCCAATTAACCTACAAACCTGTACGTCTTTGGAGTGTGGGAGGAAACCGAAGATCTCGGAGAAAACCCACGCAGGTCACGGGGAGAACGTACAAACTCCTTACAGTGCAGCACCCGTAGTCAGGATCGAACCTGAGTCTCCGGCGCTGCATTCGCTGTAAAGCAGCAACTCTACCGCTGTTACTCCAGCATTTTGTGTCTACCTTCGATTGTATCCAGCATCTGCAGTTTCTTTCCTGGGTTTTCTCATGTTGCAGCCAGAATATTATGTTACCCCCTCGTCTGGCCATTATATGGAAGGAAAAGGTACAATCAATGTGGCATCCCATTCCCTCCGTGGCCCGACGGAATTGTTACTGTCACGATATAGCTCTGATTTATTCTGTCTACAGGATGCATAACAACCACTTGCAGAGGGTTCCTCTAAATCTATAATCCTTCTTCACCAAGACGGACAGGAGCAGCAACTGCACAAGAACACATCCAAATAAGTCTCACTCAGTGGTAAATCAGCCATCCCTTCGGGTTCAATATCCTCGCACTCCCGATTAATTTTCTTTCAGTGTTCTGGGAGTACATTCATCAAATGGACGGCAAGAGTTCAAAAATGCACAGCACCACCTTCTTAAGAACTAACGGTATCACAAAATGCTGGAGTAACTCAGCGGGTCAGGCAGCATCTCTGGAGAGAAGGAATGGGTGACGTTTCGCGTCGAGACTCTTCTTCAGACTGATGTCAGGGGAGGGGGTGAGATAAAGAAAGGATGTAGTTGGAGACATGAAGACAGTGGGAGAACTGGGAAGGGGGAGGGGAAGAGAGGGACAGAGGGAGCTATCTAAAGTTAGAGGTCAATGTTAAGAATTAAAGATGATTGCAGGCATCACATCCTGGAGAATAAATAAACTTGAAGATCCTGCTCCTTCTTGGCTAGCGGGCGATGGTGCTTTCAATGTTATGCAATTATGGAATAATCTGATTTGTTATTGACACTGGCTGTACTGGAAGGGATTTTGTGCCTTGGCACTCATGGTGCATACAAGCAAAGTATACTGGGAAATTAATATTCCAACATAAAAATAATAATATATAGTATATATAATATAATAATATATTCCTTCATTCGTCCCACACCGGGGAAATTTACAACATATGAGATACTGTCATGAATGTTTATAGAACAAAAATGCTGTGTTGGCAACATTGTCCATGTTGCATTCCCAGTGTGTGCCTGGCAGGAAGAACAGTTAATCTTCCCTGTAGTTACCAATCTGCTTGCTCCCATCATTCCAGCCGATCACACATATTCAGTAATGAATCAACGAAGATTCAGCTGGTGCAGTTGTTTCTCAGGGTAGTCATTTTAATCCACTTTTACCATTGAAGTCAAGCGGAGGTAATGTTGAATTGATGTAAAATAGGTAGTTATATCCAAATGGGGGTTAGATCAGGCAAGCTGTAAAACTGGGCTATTTATGGAAACGTGCCCTAATTCAACTTGCTGATTCGTGTTAAAGGTTTCCATTGGTTTCTGCAGAGTTTGAAGATATAACTGAGCTACCGGGGGGACACAGAATGCAGGAGTAATTCAGCGGGTCAGGCAGCATCTTGGGAGAGAAGGAATGGGTGACATTTCGGGTCGAAACCCTTCTTCAGACTGATGTCGGGGGAGGGGTCCCCTGACATCACTCTGAGGAAGGGTCTCGACCAAAACAGCATCCATTCCTTCTCTCCAGAGATGCTGCCTGACCCGCTGAGTTACTCCAGCATTTTGTGTCCACCTTCGGTTTAAACCAGCATCTGCAGTTTTTTTCCTGCAGGGGTACACAATCAGTTCAGTTTAGTTTATTGTCACGTGTACTGAAGTACAGTGGAGAGCTTTTGTTGCAGGATGACCAGACAGCGGAAAGACAATACATGATTACAGTTGAGCCATTTATAGTGTACAGACAGATACATGATAAGGGAATAATGTTTAAAGCAAGGTAAAGCCAGCAAAGTCCGATCAAGGATAGTCAGAGGGTCACCAAAGATACAACTATTTGCCTGTTGCTGTGATGAGTTGGATGTCGCTATAATAGCATGCTCTTGTTCAGTGCTCTAGTGTGCTTGTTAGTGTAAAGTCCTTGCACCCGTTTGCTCTCCCATGTGCACTCATCAGCCCACAGCATCTGAGTGTACTACATGCCTTATGGAGGTCATTGTGCCTGGTGAATATGCAGCCAGCAATCTATCCTCGCTGCTTTCTTTCTTCTCATTGGAGACTTTGATGGCCACTCACACATCCTACAAACTCCCCCTAGGATAGCAGACCCCAGTGGGGTTCATTGTTGAGGAAGGATTTCGCTAAATGTGACTTTGAGAAGGAATACATCTCACAATCGGAATGTTTTCTTCTTCAGAAGACTGCACTGGTGAATAGCAAATTAATCAAATCTCACACATTATTTTACAGGTAATCTTTCTGGAGGAGGTCATTAACTTCTTTGAGTGTGCGATGGCTTTTTGGTAGGTAAATGTCTGAACTGTATCTCAACTTCAGTTACCAGTCCTTGTTCCATATGCCTTGGTACCTGTCCATCCTAAAAATCTATCAATGCCCTTGAAAATTTCACATTTATCTCTCAGAGTCCACATGGAAAACTGAGTTCTAGACTCCTCTCTGTGGGGAAGAAAAGATTTTGGCATCACATTGATAAATTAGTCTTGTTCTGGACTCTCCAAACATGGGAATGGTTTCAATACATCATCCTATTAAATTGCTTTATTCATTATAAAGTCATTGATTAAATCACCTCTTATGAACTCAATTCTGCAATACTATTTTAACACTGCACAGAGTTGAATACGCAAGATCAGTTCTGCAACTGGTGAAGGCATTATTAATCTGGAAATTGTCTGCACTATCAAGTCTTCCTTAGCATGGCATAGAATTCCTGGTGTCACCTCGAAACTCTGGGACAATATGAACAATGTTTATAAAAAAATTAAATCTGGGCTTCTGTCAAAAAATATTGAAATAAACAAACATTGGTTTTATATTCCATTGCACAGGTTGGAACAATCTAATCGTGGAATAGAAATTGGGTTTGATTTGGTGTTATAGACAATAGACAATAGGAGGAGGCCATTCGGCCCTTCGAGCCAGCACCGCCATTCAATGTGTTGCATGATAAATGCTAAAAGGGACCTTTTGGTCCATCATTATGTACTTTGATGGGGTGATAGAATTGGTGACTGTCCTCTCCCCTTTGCTCTGCAAACTCTTTTCATTCTGTCATTTATCCAATTAAAAAAAAAAATAATAATTGAAATTGTTTCCACTGCCCTTTACATGCAGATCATGAAACAAATCACTGAAACAAAACACTGATAAAGCTGTAAAATATGACAGTACAGAAAGACACATGTTGTCCATATTGGCTCCCTTCTTCATAATGCAATTAAACCCACTCTCCCGCCCCTGCCTCATGACCCTACTTTGCCACAGAAGGCTGTGGAGGCCAAATCAGTGGATATTGTTAAGGTAGTCTTGAATAGTACAGGTGTCAGAGGTTATGGGGAGAAGGCAGGAGAATGGGGTTAGAAGGGAGAGATAGATCAGCTATAATTGAATGGCGGAGTAGACTTGATGGGCTGAATGGCTTAATTCTACTATTCCTTTTGACCTTATGATCTTTGTTCTCCCTACCTGCCACATTAAGAATTTTTTCCTGGCTGGTTCCTTTGCCTCTAAACTTGCACATCTGCCAGCCAATATTTGATAGTATTGGACGATTCAAATGAGCAGTTTTTGTCTATGTTGAAGTCAAAACACAGGTGTCGGGTAGTAGGGAAAGGGGGGTGCGACATTTACCAATCTCCACGTTCCGACAGACAAATTAAATGTTGGATTAAAATTAACTTAGTTCCATTCAGCCCAAAAATCTGGTGGGACTCAGTAGGTCAAGCACCATCATGGAGGGAAATGTAAAACAATGTTTCATGCCGAGACCCTTCTTTAATTTGAGGAGGGCTAACTTTAACCCATCATTTAATTCATCAACATTAACTGCCATTGACTTCGATGATACAAGGCAAGACAAGGCAAGTTTATTTATATAGCACATTTCATACAGCAATGGCAATTCAAAGTGCTTTACACAGAGCATAAAAATACAGAACAAGGAGAAAAGGTTGGAAAATACAAATAATAAGAGTAATGAGATAAATAAATAATAGTTATAAGTAAGATTAATAGAGTAATGGGGGATGATGACAGAAGCCTCCCCTGGAAAAGACGACACGATGCACTCTGTGACGCGTTGGGCGACCAATTCTGTCAACATGTTGGACGACAACACAAGCCAACATCGATCTAACGTCGTCTGACACACGAGCGAACGATAGAGTAATAGAATTAGATAAAAAGTAATAAAATGCAAAAAGTAATAAGAATAGACCAAAAGTAAGATATATCGAGTAACAAGAATCAAAGTGCTAGTCATAGACACTGCAGAAGATGAAGGTTTTAAGTCTAGTTTTGAATATATTTAGAGTTTGGGCCTGTTTGAGTTCTTCGGGGAGTTTATTCCAGATGCACGAAGCAGAGTGACTAAAAGCTGCTTCACTGTGCTTTGTTTTTACTCTTGGAGTGTTTAATAGACTGGTCCCAGCTGACCCAAGAGGTCCAGCTGGAATGTAAGCCGAGAGAAGGTCTGATATGTATTTTGGTCCAAGACCATTTAGTGATTTGTAGACAATTAGGAGTACTTTGAATTCAATTCTCTGACAGACTGGTAGCCAGTGTAGAGATCTGAGAATTGGTGTAATGTCTTCAAATTTTTTAGCTTTTGTTAAGATTATGGCAGCGGCGTTTTGGACGAGCTGCAACTTGCGAACAGCCCCTTTAGACAGGCCCGGGCAGCCGCCATTGGTGGAGCGGGAACACGTGGCCGCTGGCTGGGTGAGGTCATGTGGGGCGCGGGGCGGTGACGTCACCCTTTGTCCCTTATTTGGGAATGAGGAAGTTGGCAACCGGATGTGGCAGGCAGAGTCCAGGGCTAAGCCATGGTGCTGGGCTTCCAGCTCCTGACCTTTCTTCCTTCCTTGTTATCCCCAGCTTGACCTCTGATGTGACTCTTTCACCCAGGCAATACCAAGCTTGATGTTTTAAAGTGCAGCCTTATCTCCCACTGAATGCTCATGTGGTGAAAGAACATCACTGCGAAACTAGATCAGTGTAAAGCAATGGATGTGAAAGTGCAAATTTTGAAATGCAGGAAATGGAGCAGACTGTGCAGATGTAGTGTAGTGTGATCAACCTTTAGTCTAGAAGCACAGAAATGGAGGTCAAAAGTTTAAAACCTCAAGTAAGATAAATATTTTCAGTACAATTCTCTTACTTCTGTCATCTGTGTCTAAGTGCCACCTCTCACTTCCGGTGTCTTGGATCAATCCATCTTTCTCATTTTCATGATTTTGTTTTTCTTTCTTTGTTTTTATTTCCTACTTCTCTCTTTTTGCCTTTTTCCCTCTTTGTCTCTCTTTCTTTTCAAGTTCTGCTTTATTTCTTTTAATGTAAAGGGAACTGTTAGATATGTAATATCCTCGGGCAAGCAACTGCATCATGGTCATAAGGCACGGAAACAGGCCCTTCGGCCCAACTCATTAATGCCAACCAAGATTTCTCACCCAAGCTAATCCCATTTGCCCTCATTTGCCTGCATACTCCCATATCCGTCTAAACATTTCCTATCCATGCACCTGTCCAAGTGTCTTTTAAATGCTGTTATAGTACCTGCCTCAAGTACCTCCTCTGGCAGCATGGTGGAAGCAAGAGATTTCATAAGTGGACAAAAGTTTTCTAAAGCAAAAAGCGAATGGAATTTGATGAATAGCTTTACTTAGAACTGATCCAGAGCTGGACACGGGTCTCCTTCTGGGCTCCAAATCTCTTTGGACACCTATTTGTGTCTGGTTAGTCATTACTTTCAATAGACGTGGGTTTTGAAAGCGGAATGGAAAGTGCCTTTGCTGCTATGTAATGGGTTTAGCGCTACCTGCTGGGCATGAATTTCCAGGCAGATGACTCTACTTCTCTCTCTTTCCCACTCTCCCTCTCTCTTCCCTGCTCTGTCATCTGTTTTAGTCCATGCTGCTCTCCCATTGCTCTCCAAGGGGTGGCACGGTGGCGCAGTGGTAGAGTTGCTGCCTTACAGCGAATGCAGCGCCGGAGACTCAGGTTCGATCCTGACTACGGGTGCCGTTTGTACGGAGTTTGTACGTTCTCCCCGTGACCTGCGTGGGTTTTCTCCGAGATATTCGGTTTCCTCCCACACTCCAAAGACATACAGGTATGTAGGTTAATTGGCTGGGCAAATGTAAAAATTGTCCGTAGTGGGTGTTAGTGTGCGGGGATCGCTGGGCGGCGTGGACCCGGTGGGCCGAAGGGCCTGTTTCTGCGCTGTATCTCTAAATCTAAAAAAAATCTAAATCAATTTCAAATAATTCTCTGCTGTCTCTTCTTGCTTTGATCTGCCACCTTTTCTATTTGTATATTTGCATAGTTTATTCTGACTCGCTTTCTCTGCCTACTTCTGCCACCCTCCCTGTTCTTTTTCTACAGTCTTTCCCTTTCTGTTTTCTTATCCCATACCCTTTCATCCATTATGAACTTTTTATGATATCAATTGAAACCTACACAACAGCGTAAGAGATCTTTAAACGTATTGAAAGAACAGTCTGAAAAACTGCATCCAGATTACGTGCAGAGGTGAAGGTTTTGTTGGGACTGAGGGAGAGTAGGTGCCAACCCCTTAAAGTCATTTATCATTGCATGTAAAAGATTTCTTTTTCAGTTGGACTTAGATCAAAGAGTCGGTATACATAATGATATGAATTCAAGAGGAGCGGCAAGTAATTCAAGGGGAGGGAGGCTGAAATACTTATGTGCTGTGGTACAGTTTATGTGGCACGTCATGAAGGCAACTTACATGCTTATCATTGTTTAGATAGGAAAATAAATGGGGCGCAGTGAGCTTGCGTGTAATCAGGTCAAGGAAACGTATGTAAGATACAGTGGGTTTTTTTTTAACACAATGTATTGTTATGACCTGGAGCGCACATCCTGAAAGGCCAATGGAAACATGTGCAATAGATCAAGAGTACTGAATATATACTTGGAAAAGTCAATGGTTTGAAGGACTTTAGGGGAATGTAGTGAAGGTGGGGGGAATGAGAAAGCTCACTAATGGAGCATCACAGACTTGATAAACTGCATTGCCTCATACTGAGCAATGTAAGGTGCTGACTCGTGGTCAAGCTCGCTTCTTGATTCAGATATGCATGGGTTCAACTCCCACTCCAGAAAGTTCACTGTAAACTTGAGGATAGCAGCCTGGTGCAGCACTGAGAGATTATTGCGTTAATCTTTCAGATAAGATGTTAAAACCAGACCTCTGTGACCTTTCAAGTGGATATAAACTTTTAGGCCAAAATGATTATAATCTTTATAATTGTCCCTCATCATGAGGATGTAAGTGCGTTAGCAATCATTATCACAGTTCCATTTATCAGATGTTGCTTAATTCAAACTGGCCACTTTGTTTCGGTATAACTTTAACCAAATTGCAATGTAGGAAAAGTGCTTTGGGATCTCTTGAGAAAGGCACCATACAAATTAAAGTCTTTCTTTCATTTGATACGTTCCATTTTGCATATTTCATCCGGGTGTAAAAGGAGGTCATTCTAGCCCATTCTATGCCGCCTCTTCTGGCTAATATACTCCGTAAACTATTCTCCCTACATTCTCATCAACTCCTCCCTGCTTGGTTACACACCAGGAATAGTTGAGGGTGGCCAATTAATCTATAAATCCTGTGCAATGTTGGGATGAAGGAGGAAACAGGAAGAACATGCAAACCCCGGACAGATAACATCAGTGGTCAGGATCGAACCTGTGTCGCTGGCTCTGCGAGGCAGCTGCTCCTCTTGCTGCAACACTGTGCTGCTCCTCCAGCAATCAACCTTGCTGCTCGTGTACATTCTGCTTGTTGATATATGCCGGGCCAAAGGCAAGAAATAACATCAAATAATTGCAAGCTAATTGAGTATGCAGAACAGAGACACAGGCCTGTGCAGTGGTTAAACAAATGGCTCTGTGTTTGTCACCATTAACCTCAATGTTCCTGCAGTGTGGGAGGAGGAAATATTCAGCCTGGATATCTCCAGCATTTTTACGTGGTGTTACAATTTTTTGTGTGCTCTGCAGTAACGTTCTGGACTGTTCTCTACACCCCACCTTTGTTTGTGAACTGCAGCAGGTTAAGATAATGAACAAAGCTTGTCAAATTTCATGCAAATAATACGCGCAGCAGGAACGTTGAGGCTGAACAATTTTTAGCCCTTCCCCTGCGTGTGTTAATTGGTTAGTTGTGAGGCCAGCCTTTGCCAGTGAGAATAGCTGTGCGATTCTCTGCGATTGGTTGTCTGGCGCTGGTGATATTTGAGCGTGATTGGGTGTGCACCAGTTGGAGAGCTGCCTTCTTGCACAGACTACAACCCACAGGGAAAAGAGAGCAAGGAGGGAAAATAAAACAACCACAGCTGCAACAAACAGAATTTAAAAGCAGTGATCCATCGTTTCATGATTCCAAGAGGCAGGAGGTTAGGACCCTGCTCATAACCTGAAAGGTCATGAAGATTTGAGCTTTAATTCCGGATTTGTGGCAACAGTAAAGTCACTGCATGAACCTTTCACATTAGGGAACCAGGAACATTTCATGACCTTCTGAGTGCTGCTTTATGCACTGGTGAGAGCAAGAGTCGTGTATATTGTTTGTGGCGTGAGGAGGAGAGGGAGACGTGGAGGTAATGGTGTGGGTCTGTGTCCTGCGCTTTATTCCCGTGCAGACAGTGTGAGATTGAATGGGCACGGCTAGGGTTGCCAACTGTCCCGTATTAGCCGGGACATCCCCTATTTTGGGCTAAATTAGTTTGGCCCGTACGGGACCGCCCTTGTCCCGTATTAGTAGGGTTGCCAACTTCCTCACTCCCAAATAAGGGTGACGTCACCGCCCCACGTGACCTCACCCAGCCAGTGGTCACGTGCTCCCGCTCCACCAATGGCGGCCGCCCGGGCCGGGAGCACGTGGCCGCTGGCTGGGTGAGGTCACATGGGGCGCAGGGCGGTGACGTCACCCTTTGTCCCTTATTTGGGAGTGAGGAAGTTGGCAACCGTAGACACGGCTAACCCTGAACAAACACGGCTAACCCAATATCCCATTATCACTCCAAATCCCAGTTGGATGGGGAAACAAAGGGGTCGATACCCCTGAAGCCTTCAAGCAGCAAGACAGGATAACCAAAGACTTGAGGACAACACAGAGCTGGGGGCAAAGGGAAACGCAGGCACAGCTGCCAATGGTACAGTAATTAAAATAGAAGAATGGGCAAAAGGCCAGATTGCAGTAGTTCATAGATTGTAGAAAGATTGTAGGGCTGCAAGAAATTCCAGAGATAAGTTATTAAACAGCTGTGGAGAGATTTAAACACACAGATTAGAATTTTTAAATTGAGATGTTCCTGAGCTGGGACCTAATGAAGGGTCAGTGACCACAGGGCTGATGATTGAACAGGATGTAGGAGAGAGGATGGTACGGGTAATAAAGTTTCAGAGGAACAGGCTTTTACTTTTGAAAGAAATTGCACCGCGGAAGGTCCACCACTGCTAACTTACCATGGTAACCAAGGACAGGCAATAAATGTCTCTGATAGTATCTCCCAGATCTCAAGAACAAAGTTTTATTTTTAAAACTGGGTCCTCTGCCAATGAAGAAGAGTAGGAAAGGGTCATTGGATTGCTTGCAGTTCGGGGAGTGCAGCCTCTCTGATTCCTTTGAACTGATGGCTTGGTGACAGTGCAGTGATTCACTTCAAAGAGTAAACATCTTACCCAGCCGGCATCTAGTTATCAAATGGACTTTAGCTTCAGAGTTGGTGGCTTCATATAACATATAACATATAACAACTACAGCATGGAAACAGGCCTGTCCGGCCCTACCAGTCCACGCCGACCATTCTCCCTGACCTAGTCTCATCTACCTGCACTCAGACCATAACCCTCCAATCCCCTCCTATCCATATACCTATCCAATTTACTCTTAAATAATAAAATCGAGCCAGCCTCCACCAATTCCACCGGAAGCCCATTCCATACAGCCACAACCCTCTGAGTAAAGAAGTTCCCCCTCATGTTACCCCTAAACCTTTGTCCCTCAATTCTGAAGCTATGTCCCCTTGTTGGAATCTTCCCCACTCTCAAAGGGAAAAGCCTACCCACGTCAACTCTGTCCGTCCCTCTCAAAATTTAAAAAACCTCTATCAAGTCCCCCCTCAACCTTCTACGCTCCAAAGAATAAAGACCCAACCTGTTCAACCTCTCTCTGTAGCCTAAGTGCTGAAACCCAGGCAACATTCTAGTAAATCTCCTCTGTACCCTCTCCATTTTGTCGACATCCTCCCTATAATTTGGCGACCAGAACTGCACACCATACTCCAGATTCGGCCTCACCAATGCCCTGTACAATTTCAACATTACATCCCAACTTCTATACTCGATGCTCTGATTTATAAAGGCAAGCATACCAAACGCCTTCTTCACCACCCTATCCACATGAGATTCCACCTTCAGGGAACAATGCACAGTTATTCCCAGATCCCTCTGTTCCACTGCATTCCTCAATTCCCTACCATTTACCCTGTACGTCCTATTTTGATTTGTCCTACCAAAATGCAGCACCTCACACTTATCAGCATTAAACTCCATCTGCCATCTTTCAGCCCACCCTTCCAAAAGGCCCAAGTCTCTCTGTAGACTTTGAAAATCTACCTCACTATCAACTACTCCACCTATCTTAGTATCATCTGCATATTTACTAATCCAATTTGCCACACCATCATCCAGATCATTAATGTAAATGACAAACAACAGTGGACCCAACACAGATCCTTGGGGCACTCCACTAGACACTGGCCTCCAACCTGACATACAATTGTCAACCGTTACCCTCTGGTATCTCCCATTCAGCCATTGTTGAATCCATCTTGCAACCTCACTATTAATACCCAACGATTTAACCTTCTTAATCAACCTTCCATGTGGAACCTTGTCAAATGCCTTACTGAAGTCCATATAGACAACATCCACAGCCTTGCCCTTATCAATTTCCCTGGTAACCTCTTCAAAAAATTCAAGAAGATTAGTCAAACATGACCTTCCAGGCACAAATCCATGTTGACTGTTTCTAATCAGGCCTTGATTATCCAAATAATTATATATATTGTCCCTAAGTATCTTTTCCATTAATTTTCCCACCACAGACGTCAAACTAATAGGTCTATAATTGCTAGGTTTACTTTTAGAACCTTTTTTAAACAAAGGCACAACATGCGCAATGCGCCAATCTTCCGGCACCATCCCTGTTTCTAATGACGTTTGAAATATTTCCGTCATAGCCCCTGCTATTTCTGCACTAACTTCCCTCAATGTCCTAGGGAATATCCTATCAGGACCTGGAGACTTATCCACTTTTATATTCTTCAAAAGTGTCCGTACCTCCTCTTCTTTAATCCTCCTAATTTCCATCACTACTCTACTTGTTTCGCTTACCTCACATAATTCAATATCCTTCTCCTCGGTAAATACCGAAGAAAATAAATTGTTTAATATCTCCCCCATTTCTTCCGGCTCAGCACATTGCTGTCCACTCTGACTCTCTAATGGACCAATTTTATCCCTCACTATCCTTTTGCTATTGACATATCTGTAGAACCCCTTGGGGTTTACTTTTACATTACTTGCCAAAGCAGCCTCATATCTTTTTTTCGCTTTTCTAATTTCCTTTTTAAGATTCCTTTTACATTCTTTATATTCCCCAAGAACCTCATTTACTCCCTGCCGCTTATATTTATTGTATATCTCCCTCTTTTTCCGAACCAAGTGTCCAATTTCCCTGGAAAACCACGGCTCTTTCAAATTATTATTCTTTCCTTTCCACCGAACAGGGACATAAAGACTCTGTACTCTCAAAATTTCACCTTTAAATATCCTCCATTTCTCTATTATATCCTTTTCATAAAACAACAATTTCCATTTCACTCCTTTTAAATCCTTTCTCATCTCCTCAAAATTAGCCTTTCTCCAATCCAAAATCTCAACCCTTGGTCCAGATTTGACCTTCTCCATAATGATATTGAAACTAATGGCATTATGATCACTAGACCCAAAGTGCTCCTCAACACATACCTCCGTCACCTGACCCATCTCATTTCCTAACAGGAGGTCCAACACTGCCCCTTCTCTGGTAGGCACCTCTACGTATTGCTGCAAAAAACTATCCTGCACACATTTTACAAACTCCAAACCATCCAGCCCTTTAACAGAATGTGATTCCCAGTCTATATACGGAAAATTGAAATCACCCACAATCACCACTCTGTGCTTACTACTAATATCTGCTATCTCCTTACATATTTGCTCTTCCAATTCTCGTTCCCTATTTGGCGGTCTATAATACACCCCTATAAGTGTTGCTAAACCTTTCTCATTTCTGAGTTCCACCCAAACAGCCTCCTTAATCGAGCCTTCTAGTCTGTCCTGCCAAAGCACTGCTGTGATATCCTCCCTGACAAGCAATGCAACACCCCCACCTCTTGCCCCTCCGATTCTATCACATCTGAAACAATGAAATCCTGGAATATTTAATTGCCAATCGCAACCCTCCTGCAACCATGTTTCACTGATCGCCACAACATCATACTTCCAGATGTCAATCCAGGCTCTAAGCTCATCCACCTTTCTTACAATGCTCCTAGCATTAAAATATACACATTTAAGGGACCCATCATTTCTTATTCTCAGTTTATTTCTTTTCCCTTCTTTCTCTCCTACATATTGGGTCTGAGTGTTTCCCTTTTCTGCCTCCTGCCTCACACACTGCCTATTAGCTATCTGTGTTTGAGTCCCTCCCCCCAACCGTACTAGTTTAAAGTCTCCGCAGTTATTTTAGCAAATCTCCCCGCCAGGATATTGGTTCCCCTCGGGTTCAGATGCAACCCGTCCTTTTTGTACAGGTCATACTTCCCCCAGAAGAGGTCCCAATGATCCAGAAACTTGAAACCCTGCTCCCTGCACCAGTTCCTCAGCCACGTATTTATCCTCCACCTCACTCCATTCCTATTCTCACTATCGCGTGGCACAGGCAGTAAGCCTGAGATTATTACTTTGGAAGTCCTTTTTTTTAACTCTCTTCCTAGCCCCCTGAATTCTCCTTTCAGAACCTCTTCCCTTATCCTACCTATATTGTTGGTACCTATATGTACCACGACCTCTGGCTCCTCTCCCTCCCCTTTCAGGATATCCTGGACACGCTCAGACACATCCCGGACACCGGCACCAGGGAGGCAAACCACCATCCGGGTCTCCCGACTGCGTCCACAGAAACGCCTATCTGACCCCCTCACTGTAGAGTCCCCTATTACTACTGCTCTCCTCTTCCTTTCCCTACCCTTCTGAGCAACAGGGACGGACTCCTTGCCAGAGGCCCGGGCACCGTTGTTGCCCCCAGGTAGGCTGTCCCCCCCAACAGTACTTAAACAGGAGTACTTATTTCCAAGGGGTACAGCCACCGGGGTACTCCCTAGTCCCTGCCTCTGTTCCTTGCCCCCCCTAACAGTGACCCACTTGTCTACCTCCCGTGGTCTAGGAGTGACCACCTCCCTGTAACTCCTATCTATAACCTCCTCACTCTCCCTGATCAGACGGAGGTCATCAATCTGCCGCTCCAGGTTCCTAATACGGTCCCTTAGGAGCCCCATCTCGTCACACCTGGCGCAGATGTGGATGTCTGGAAGACTATCAGACTCCCAGATTCCCCACATCTGACACCCAGAACAAAAAACTGCCCTGGCAGTCATACTCTCCAAACAAAGCCCCGCGCTCGGTTACTAAACCTACCGCCCGGCCGCTACTCCAACCGCTCCAACCGCCCACCCAAAAGAACTGTGTGATCTCCTGGGAGAGGCGAAAAACCGGATAAAAAACCCAGGCCAATTTGGGAAAAAATCCGGGAAATTCCTCTCCGACCCCAAGCTAGGCGATCGAAACTAGTCCGGGAGATCACACAGGTCTTACTCCTTACTATCCCCACACAATCCCCACACACTACTTCCCAAGCAACACAGCTTGGTGCTGCTTGCTGCTGCTTGCTGCTGCTGCTACTGCTGATTGCTGCTGATTGCTGCTGGCTTCATGCCAATGAAAGGATTGTACTCTGATTGGTTGCATTGCCATCTCTATGAGGGACAGAGGTCTTGACTGTCTTGTCTAATTGTAAAATGATCTAAATGCAAATAGATTTTTTGTGTGTTAGTCAGTGGAACTTTGGGTTCCTAGTTCAGTGGTGACTCAGGGTTCCTGTGTGCAGTCAGCCCATTGCTTTGAGCAATGATCTCCAGGGGAGTGTCCCGTGCAGTCATATTCTCTAACGACAGAGATCTGAACCATTTAATCCAACAAGTCGGCACTGGTAGTCTTCTTTGGCACGAGCCCTCCTCAACTTGTCCCCAACGCAAATTGGAGGAGCAGCACCTCCTATTTCACTTGGGCAGCTTACAACCCAGTGGTATGAATATTGATTTCTCTAACTTCAAGTATCCCTTGCTTTCCCTCTTTCTCCATCCTTCCCCCACCGTTGTTCTCAGACTAGTTTCACTGTCCTTTTGATTAACGTTACTAATTGTATGCCTTGTTGCTAACAATTAACCATTCTAAATTTTCTTAGCATCGTCTGCTTTGATCTGTCGTTTTCACACCTTACCCTTCCTTATCTCTAGACTCCCTCTCCCCGATTGTCAGTCTGATGAAGGATCTCGACCCAAAATGTCACCTATTCCTTCTCTCCAGCGATGCTGCCTGACCCGCTGAGTTACTCCAACATTTTGTGTTTGTCTTCATCTCTTCCTGTTAGCTTTCTCCGATTGCTTTCTCCCTCGTGTTTGACTGGTATCCCTTTTACTCCAGCATACAGAATTGTTGCAATACAGGGAAAGGCCTTGTATCTGTACTACAACTTTTGCATTTCTACCGAACCTCCCCTTGTGGTAGGTTGACGTAATAATCAATGGGTGAATATATTTCCCTTGAACTTTTATTGGATCAGTGGCTATTTTATGTGCATAAACCCACATTTTGAAAAGGAAGCTGCAACGAACACAATAATTCTCTGTGTTTATGGTTAATGTAGAGGGGGATATGCAGGTTGGTGTCCAAACCAAGAGTGCGGGACCTGCACACTGGGCTTCTTTATGAGGAACATGAAAGTAGTGACAGAAGCAGAAATCCAGCAGTGATCTTGTCTCCTCCCTTCCTTATTCATTGAGTTCACAACCAAGTTAAATATTGTTCCATATTTTGAAGTTTATCTATTTTTGGATATCATACAATGTACATGTGATGCGGGGCCCACAAGGTCTGGCTGATGCTTGTTACTGTATCCAGCACCGGAAATGTGTCACTCCCTATGCATGACAAGATCCCAAATTGTGTACCTCCAACTACATCCAGCCACTTGGGAATATGGTTGGAGCTAAAATTATAATTTAAGAGCAGTGCTATTTCTTTAGCTGAATTAAGCTGGTGCTGTTTCAATTGACTCACAAAACACTGCATTTCCATCAGGATTCCCGTGAGGTTTCAGAGCCTTGACGATTAACCTTCAGGCCTACCACATGACGGGGACAACTATTAGCCTGATAAACAGCTAATAGGTTTGATCATTTTCTTTTAACGCATATATTTCTTGGTCATGCGTATTGCTAAAGAAACTGCAAACATTGATAGACACAAAAAGCTGGAGTAACTCAGTGGGACAGGCAGCATCTCTGGAGAGAAGGAATGGGTGACGTTTTGGGCCGAGACCCTTCTTCAGACCTGAAGACTTTCTTCAGTCGGAAGAAGAGTCTCGACCCGAAACATTGTTTGGTACATGGTACATTGATACCATGTTAGCTGAGTACATTGTTAGTACATGGTACATAGTTAGCTGGTATGGTACATTGGTACATTGTTAGCTGAGGGTGAGATGACAACGAGGCATACAATCAGTAATGTTTAATCAGGAAGATAGTGGAACTAGTCAGAGAACTAGGATGAGGGAGGGATGGACAGACATGGAATCCAAGGGTTACTCGAAGTTAGAGAAATCAAATTCATACTGCTGGGTTGTAAGCTGCCCAAGCTGTGCATTTATACCAACCAGATCACCAGTTATTATCTATCCCTACCTGTCTTTGATAAGATGGCGTTGAGGCATCTTTTTGAGCCACTGCACCTCATGCAATGAAAGTGTAAGAAAATAACTGCAGATGCTGGTACAAATCGAAGGTATTTATTCACAAAATCTTCAGTCTGAAGAAGGGTCTCGACCCGAAACGTCGCCCATTCCTTCTCTCCTGAGATGCTGCCTGACCTGCTGAGTTACTTGCAATGAAAGTGTTTCTATAGTATTGGATTGTGGAATTTCTGAAATTTAAACCCTTGATGGTAAATCAAGGGCAGATATAATAAAGTTCTAATGATGTGCGTCAGGACAAGGACATTGAGCCCATGGTACTTCCATGGATTTGCTTTTACTTTGATTTTCCAGGTGATTCACGTCATGGGTGTGTGAGATCAAGTCAAAGTCTAATTAGTTGTTGCGGTTCTGTTTGTAAAATACACTTCAGCAATGGTTGTCCAGGTTTTGCTACGTGTAGCATAATTAGGGGCGATGAAAATACAACTATACGTTGTGAATTGATGGAGGACAGATTATTAGCATAGCAGTTGATGATGCTTGGGCCCAGTCATTGCTTTGAAGAACTTCTGCTGGAGATGAGATAATTGACCTCATCTTGGTGACTCCAGCTCACTATCTCCAATTTTACTAGGGCTTGCTATACCACCATTGGTCAAATGCTGCCTTGATATCAAGGAATGTCACTTATCTCTAGAATTAGTCTATGTTTGGACCAAGGTAAAGTGAGGTCTGTCGTCCAGTGAAGAAAAGCAGAACACTGTAAGAACTCAGTGGTTCAAACAACATCTGTGGAGGCAAACCGTAGAAGTTGAGGTTTTGGGTCAATCAAGACCCAAAAGCAGGACTGGGAAGGAATCAAGAAACGTTGCCAGTACATAGCAATAAGAATGGGTCAAGAGAAAGGTGAATGAAAAGTGATCTCATTCAAACATACAAGATCCCAATGCTTCTTGATAGTGTATAAGTTGATATGTTTCCATTACTGGGAATATAGCTACATTTATAATGCAACCCATCTTTTAAAACTGAGGTGCTTAAAAAAATTCTCAGAGGGGGGTAAATCTCTGGAATTCATTGCCCCTGAGGGTGGCAGAGGCTAGATCATTAGATATATCTAAGGTGGAGATAAATAAATATTTGAAAGATCAAGGAATTGAGCGTTGCAGGGAACTGGCACAGAAGAGGATTTGAGGTCAGAGTAAAGCAGTCCTGATCATAGTGAATGGCAGAGCAGACTAGAGGGGCCCAGTAGCCTACTCCTTCTGCTACTTGCTTGTGTTGTTGAGTAAACCCTGCTCTAATTGAAAACAAGTTGTATTGCTCGAATTGAGGGCTACCAAGATCATTCTGAACGAAATTTTCAGAATTTTAAGTGGTTTATGGTTGAATGTTAGTTCTGATCTTGACGGGTACAGTATGTATCCATTAATCCATTAAACCTGCTTGTTGTGCCACCAATCATCTTTGAATCCTGACATGAGTACTGACGCCTGCCACTGTGTTTATATCCATGCTCAAGGGCTATGATGACCCATCAGAAACCAGATTCACAGCAACAACCACGTGCTTTCTCTAGTTCTAACGAATCCCCAAACATTTTGTGTAATTCTTGAAAAAATTGAGACAGATGATGATCGGGCAGAGTTAAGAAGGGTCGAATGGGAAGCTGAGAGATTTTAGCAGAGGGCGAGAGAAGGTGGGAATTCAAAAGGTTAGGGCTGGGCAGCTAAAGACATGGCCTCAAATATTTAAGTGAAAGAGGAGAGATGTGAGAGGCCAGAACTGGTCGATGCAGCAGCCTTGAAGGGAAGGGTTGGGAGAACCGGGGCTTGGAGGGATTTGTAGACAGAGATGAGAATTTTGAGACTGAGGCATTGCCGCATGCTGAGCCTATACAGGTCAGTGTACATGGGGAGATGAATGGATGAGATTTGATGCCAGTTAAGATTAGGTAGCTGAGGTTTTGATGAGTTCAAGTTCACAGAGGGTGCGAGGTTGGAGAGAGTATTGCAGCAGTCTCGATGAATTAAAAAGCATATAGCCTGCAAGCATTTCTGCTACATGCCTGAATCTCTTTCATCGATTCAGGTAACTGGAGTATTTCACAGTCCGAAGAAGGGTCTCAACCCGAAATGTCACCCACTCCTTCTCTCCAGAGATGCTGCCTGTCCCACTGAATTAATGCAACATTATGTGTCTATCTTTGGAGTATTTCTCCCGGATTTTCAAATTCACACACTGCCATGTTGGTCCAGTCAAAAACATATTAATCAATTTTGACAAATAATTTATTTATATCAGTAGTTGTAAAATAATGTTTAAAAGTGTATGGCATGCTTCATAAATTAGAATGCAAAGTTTCATTGCTGCAAACAAGGAAGTTGGTCTCCCACTCTCCTGGAACAATGATGTCACAACACTTTTGGGATGAGCGTAGATGAGACATGTTGGTCGGTGTGGGCAAGTTGGGCCGAAGGGCCTGTATCCACACTAGATGACTCTATGACTCTATAACTAGCTATGAGTTTGCAGATTTTGTCCATAACACTGCAATTAAATCTTGACAGTGCAAAATGTCTTTATTGATACCACAAATGTATTCTGTGACCTTAAGGTGAAAAGGTGGAGAAGTGTGATTAGATAGAAGAAAGCCAGCACAGATTTGTTAATTGCACAAATGGTCCTGAACTAATGATTGTTTTTTTGTAATGAGGTTGCAGAGAGGATTGATGAGGGCAATATAGTTGATGTGATGTATATGGAGTTCCAAAAAGTTTGTAATAAAATATCATATTAGTACATTGTCAGTACAGTTAAAGGTTAGAGAATAAAAGTAATACCGGCATATGGATAAGAAATTGGCATGGGGACAGAATACAAAGAGAAGTGGCAAATATTTGTTTTTCAAGTTAAAGGAAGAAGAACAGTGGTGTTCTGCGGGACCACGCTGAAGCCACAGTTTTCCTTGGTCGGTGTGTGGTGGTTGGGCCAAAGGGCCTGTTTTCACGCTGTATGACTGACTTGGACTTGGGTGCACTGTTTCAATATTTAGTGATGCAAAATTTGGAAGTTAGATTAAGCAATGATGATGTCTTCCAAAGGATAAAGACAGACTGGTGAAACGGATGGACATTTATAGCAGGTGGAACGTGAGCAGAGAAAAGCATCATAACGTGTTTGGAAGAATAAAGCGAGACATTGGAAAATGATCACCAATTTACATGTAAAAGCTGCAGTTCAAGGTTACACACGGTAACAAAGTGACGCAGAGGAGAGGTGAAAAAGGAAATAAGAGGGTCAATGTGATAATAAGTATAAATTATTGTTTACTGTATGTCGTGTTGTTACTTGCGAGCAAAGCACCAAGGCAAATTCCTTGTATGTGTACATACTTGGCTAATAAAATTTATTCAATTCAATTCAAATCAAATCCTAGAAGATAACAAAACAGATTGAGAATGTACTTATAAAGCACATGGGTTAGTTAGGCCTTTATAAATAAGTATATAAGTATATAAAAGCAAGAAAATTATATCAAATCTCTAAAAAAATAACTTAATTCGACACAACTAGTGTATAATGCAGAAATCTGAGCACAGAACCCTCAGAAAGACATGTTCTATGCAGCAACTATGTTATAATACTATTAGGTTGAACAATATTACTCTCACTTTAAAATAAGGAATTGTATGACTTACTGTGATTGATACAGACCGTTAATTTAGATGAATATAATCCAGACTATTTGCTTGTTTTTACCGGCGTAAGAAGGAACTGCAGACACTGGTTTAACCGAAGATAGGCACAAAATGCTGGAGTAACTCAGCGGGACAGGCAGCATCTGTCTCGACCAAAAACGTCACCCATTCCTTCTCTCCAGAGATGCTGCCTGTCCCGCTGAGGCACTCCAACATTTTGTGTCTATCTTGCTGCCAAGTAATTTGGAAATAGAATCTTTTTTCTCAGTTTTTCCTGTCGGCATCCAGACTCGCTGCGGGAATGTGGCACCAAGTGGAGAGGATAGGATAGCACCTTGACGTAAAGACCAGCCTCACTTGCGATGGTAGACACCGAGAATTCACCCTCTTCTCATCCACTGTCACACATGTGCCCCCAGCAGGATTGACTGGAGAGTATGCAGGAAGGAACTGCAGATGCCGAAGATAGACACAAAATGCTGGAGTAACTCAGCGGGATGTCACCCATTCCTTCTCTCCAGAGATGCTGCCTGTCCTGCTGAGTTACTGCAGCATTTTGGGTCTATCTTGACTGGAGAGTGTGTAGGCTTCTTTGGTATTGCTGTAAACACTATGTCTGACTAAACCTAGCTGTTATTCTTCAACCAAATAGCACTGCCTGATACAGCAGTGCATCGAGGTCATCGCATAGTACACCAACTCTTCTCAGTACATTTATGCTTGCTGCACTGTATTCCATTTAAAAATTGATAATCACATACTATTCATCCACTATCTACATTCAGCAAATTATACCATCAGATCACTATTAAATATTAAATTATGCAATAATTAATTGTTTGCAAAGAGAAATGTATAATAACCAAATACTAATGTACTCAGTCCGTTAGTCTTCTCACCTTGCCCGCAAGCTGTACTTGACATTTCTATGGTTGGTGCCATTACAAATTTACTTCCATGCATTTGAACCACTAAACTGTGTGCAGTACACTATCTAAATAAACATCAATACAAGCATCTAATAACCCTCATCAATAATTACAACAAATACAATATATTTGGCATATTATTGATTCACGAATCTTATGATACTGTCCCTACATTTTAAAAATGTATGGGTTTTTTTTTGCTTCCATTCCATCCATAATTTGCTTATTTTCTTACAATGCCCAAACTATGTTTCTAACTTTTTTCTTCTTTCATTTAATATTTCTAAATTTTTCTTTCATATGTTTCGAGTTTAGTTTAGAGATATAGTATTGAAACAGGTCCCTCGGCCCACCCAGACCACATGACCATCGGTCACCCGTACACTAGTTCTATCCTGCACTAAAGGGCCAATTTACAGAAGCCAATTAACCTACAAATCTGCTCCTCTGTGGAATGGGGGAGGAAACCAGAGCACCTGGAGAAAACCCATGCAGTCACAGGGAGAACGTGCATACTCCATACAGACAGCACCATATAGTCAGATCTAACCTGGGTCTCTGGTGCTGTGAGGCAGCAACTCGACCACTGTGCATCACTGTGTCTTTCTCTTCATTATTAGTCTAGCTGTACACCTCAACAAATAGTTCTACACATTCCACAGATAGATGGAAGTGACTCATAGTCACATTTCCCACCATTCTCCCAATGCCTGTTCTTACAGAGGGGACCCAGTCTTCTACTTTCACACCTTGGATATCCATCTCCTATCATTCTCACAAACAACAACATCCCACATTTCTAATCAGTGTTTCATCCATGGCTCAAGTCCCCAGACGAGAGGAATTAACAACAGACCCTTGAAGGACACAAAGTGCTAGAGAAACTCAGCAGGTCAGGCGGCAACACTGGAGAACATGGATAGGTGGTGTTTTGGGTCGAGACCCTTCTTCAGACCCTTTAATGAAGGCAGCCATTCTTAAGCAAAATGGTAGTCTGGTTCAACATGCTGGCTTATACCATCTGGTGTATTCAGTTCTTCAAGGTCTACTCATGCTCACAATGTTCTTAAATAAAGACTTGTATTTCTGTATTGGCTTTCTAACCTTGACATTCCAAACAACCTTCCATCCAAACAGTTCCATCCAACCACTGTTCTGATGTAATAAATCTGTTAGCCAGTTTGTACACACCAGGTTCCCTCACACAGCACTGAGATAAACAACCAAGCAATCTGTGTCCAATATTAATGCTTGAGAGAGGCACAATGATCAGGAGTGGTGAAGTATCTTTACCCGTCACCTGAGGGCAGATGGAAGTCTTGGTTGAGGCTTCACCTGTAAGATCGCACCTCTGACATTGCAGCACTGAGTGTTTCTCCATACTCATGTTTCCCACCATCTATTAAATACTTACGGACCACCACTTTAAATACTTCTTTAAAGTATTAGGGTTCCAGCTTCCACCGGCCACCATGGCAGAGAATCCCAGAGATTCAACACCCTCCACAAGAGGTTTCTACCCAAGTCCGAGGTGCGGGATTGAAGAGATAGAAACCCAGGCCAATGTTTTTTTGGTACCAATAACCCAGGAGTCCTGCTGGTGTTTGAAGTTGTCAGATATCTTCACTCTAATTCCTCAGGCCTCAGCTGTACATTGAAAATCAGGGAAAAAGACCCCAGATGTTGGAAATTTAAAACAAAAGCAGAAAATGCTGATAAATGCACCGATGCTTTCTAACCCTGCTTGGTTTTACCCACAATTTCAGTTGCCATCTTAGCTGTTTATTGTTTTATTCTATCTTTGCGAACCTGCTGAAAACGTTGAGATATTTCAATATTATTAGCTGGCAGTGATTGATGAAGGGAGAAGTCACACATACCACAACATCACCACAGGAGAAGGAATGTATTTAGAACATAGCAAGCCTTCCCGGCACAAGCTACATTTTGGCCAAATTTATCCTGAAATGATGGTAATGGCCCTTTTATATACATCCCTTGCTCAAGCAAGACAGGACGTGATTCAGTGCCCAGAAATGATTGAATTCTCCTTAAAGAGGAAAAGGAAGAGGAAGCTGGTGGTAGCAGAACAACTATTTTATAAAAGAAATGTGTTTGTGTAGAAGTGACTCAGACTGGAGTCACTGTCAGCCTCCTACACATCCATGGGTCATTGCAGCACCTCTCAAATTTTCCCAGATTTGTGTGGTTTTCAAATTGAAGATATGTTTGTTTTCCTTCCCAATACTCCCCCCCCCCCCCCTAAGGCTTTGTGCCTCAAAGGGATTCTGTTTCTGAAGGCATAGATTGGCAGGACACAGTGACATATATCACAGATCGTCAGTAGGGCGCGATTCCTAGAGTGTGAGCTAGAGTGTGTTGGGTTATTATTCCTGATTGCACAGGCTATTAGAGTACAGTACCTAAAGGTACAGTGTTCTGCATTATAGCCATAAGTTTCTTTTGGTACAGTTCCCAAAGGATTCTTACACCATCTTGTCTCTGAGTCAGTTTTTGTCTCCTAACAGAATTGTGAAGTACCTTCGGCATGGGCAAGTTGGGTTACAGTGCCTCTTTTTGTTCCGTAAAACACGATGACTCAATGACTCCTGACTTCTTTAGCAAGGATAGGGGACGTATTGAAATCCAAATTGTTGTAGCTGTAAGATGTACATCATTCCCTTTGCATGATTTCCTGTATTATTTTCAAAGGTTCTGTCATGCAAGTCAGCAGCTGATTCCCCATGCAAATTGAAGGCATCACTGGTTCTACTAATTATAAATCAGAGGAAAAATAGAAAGGTCAGAATTACCAAAGGAGCCGAGGACCCTGAGTAGATTCTTTCCATCCTTAAACCCGTTTCAACATTGAGTGGCATCGTGACTGTTTTGTAGTCTCACTCCATAATCCCACATTTGCTCCAAATCCTTTAACTTTTATTAACAAAAGTCTGTCAATCTCACAAGTCTGGCAATTAAATGCCAACACATGTGGAAAAGAGTTCTAAATGCGTTCTTCCCACTGCGATTTGGGTATTTTCTAACCTCTCCCCAAAAGCCTAACTCTAATTATTAGCCAATGCTCTCCAGGTCCAGATTCCAGAATCGATGGAACGTTTTCCTCGAGTTCAACACTATCTGTTGCCATTAATTAAAAGGCCAACCTTAATTAAATGACCCTTAACCTAAATTCCAGCGATACAAATTTAATTTGTGTAATGTCTCTTGGCAACTTAACTCTTGGGATCTATTCTGGAAAATACATGGTGTGTTCTTAAGGCCAAAGTGCCCAACTGTTTATGATACTCCAAGTGTGGTCAAATTGGGTTGAGTGTAGCTGAAGCATCTCTTCTACTCACTTGTATTCTGGACCCAATGATATAAATCCAGCATATCATTAGCCTGTCTTTTGAAATTTCAACGACCATGAGATTTCAAGACTAAAAATGCCTTGGTCTCTTTGAACCTCTCCTACTTCATCATCCAGAAAGGACTTTGTTGTATCCTTTTCAGATCTAAAGAGGATGATCACATGTTTGATTAAATTGAAACCATTGACCACAGTTTTGCCCACTCACTTCCTCCGCTGGTCCAGGACTTACTGTCAGTCCCCAGCTCTCTGCTGATTTACGTGGTGTGTAAAGGACTTCAGTTTATTGGGTCTGCCATAGTCCACAGTCACCCATTTTTAAATAGCAAGGCCTTGCGTGGTGACGAGACCTTGTCTGACATTATTGCCACAATTGGTCAGCCAGATTTAACCTCACTCATCAATCAGAGGAGAGGAGCGTAGATGACAGGCAAAAAACACAAACCCTGACATTTGGAGACATTAAAAACTTTCATAAACTATTAAAAAGCAATGAAACGATCAAATCGTTTTCACACTTTTAAATTCAAGTCTTTTAACAATTTCTTCAGAAATCTTAAGAAAGATTATTAAGGGGTTGGACATGTTAAAGGCAGGAAACATGTTCCCAATGTTGGGGGAGTCCAGAACCAGGGGCCACAGTTTAAGAATAAGGGGTAGGCCATTTAGAACAGAGATGAGGAAAAACTTTTTTAGTCAGAGAGTTGTGAATCTGTGGAATTCTCTGCCTCAGAGGGCAGTGGAGGCCAATTCTCTGAATACATTCAAGAGAGAGCTAGATAGAGCTCTTAAGGATAGTGGAGTCAGGGGGTATGGGGAGAAAGCAGGAACGGGGTACTGATTGAGAATGATCAGCCATGATCACATTGAATGGCGGTGCTGGCTCGAAGGGCCGAATGGCCTACTCCTGCACCTATTGTCTATTGTCTTTTACTTCACAGCAGTAAAAAAACTGGTGATTTTAGACCTGCAGAGGGGAAGTTACAGAGCTCAGCAATACCAAAGACGTATTATGCTGTCAGAGATGCTGCATTTCATATGAAGCGTTAAACCTTCTCAAGCTTATGCACACGGTGTATGGGCTTATTTTGAAGAGAGCAGGGAAGGTCTTCCTGGTGCCCCGGCCAATATTTATCTCTCAGCTAATATTAATACAATTATGAAGTTGCTGCTTACAGGACTTTGCTGTGCATGGGATGGGCATCCATTTCCACTTGTTATAACCGTGACAACACTACAATGGCATTTTATTGGTTGTAAAACACTTCAGAGTGCCAGAGTCGGGGAAGTAGTATAACTTTGAATTATTTCCGTAAACTATTTGGTTAGAAAATGATCCAAGTCCGATAATGCTTTATTGATCTGCTTTCTAGCGTTGCATTGAATAACACTGAAAAAAATTGGTTTGATCCACCGATTCAATCTGGTTTGACCAGAGGAAGTTGTGCATGGAATTATTTTTCATTCAGAGGATAGAACCATTTGATAAAATTGGTCAAATTTCTTATGCGTAACTCTTCGTCAAATTACTCTATCGTTTATTTTCTAAGTTGTGGTGGAACAGCTATTTCTCCTCTTCGTGCAAGGGGGACGGGTTTCAAACCCCAGAGGTTTCCGCATTGATTGTGCTGCAGTTAATGTAACAGCTCATTCAGCTTATTGTTCAGATGGCTCGTGAATGAAGAAAATGTGTAATGGGTAGTTGGCAGCAGAGATTTGACTCAAATTAAACAGGCTGAGGCAATAGAAAAAAAAGCTAAAGAAATAAATTCTTTCACGCTTGGCTGGAGCTTCAGGAAAAATGATTTGAATGCATTAGTCATCTCTGAATCACTTGCGACATGAATCCCTTGCAACCAAACCGCTGTGCCCTGTGGCGTTTGTAGGTAAGGAAATGGGAGGTCAGGGTTGCTCCTCAAACCAACAAGCTCAGCTTATCAAACTCAACATTTTTGGAGCTTTTGTTTTTCAGCTGGGTTTTTTCCAAACTGAATTAACAAACCTGTAATTAGCAAATTAAAGCATTGCTGATTTTGTTTGAGTTCCAATAATGGGTGTTCGGGCTGGAGTTTGTGTTTTCTTTTGGCCCTGCGGTCTGCTCCTGATTGAGCAGCCGATGGTGTTCTGGCATGGTGTGCAGGGCAATGGATTTGAGGAGACAATTCCTTTTCACCTGCAAATGCCCCTCCAACCAGTGACTTTCTCCATCAGTCTCTTTTTAGATCGTGACCACGAAATGCTGTGCCAGGCCTTGTAGGTTATAGAGGTTTCCATGCCATAACCCCATAACCTACAAGGTTTTGGACTGAGAGCTGGAAAGCGCATTAGTCTCAATAGCTCTTTTGTAGCCAATGTGGATACAGATATCCCTCTGTGCCATAAATTTTTAACATTTCACCACTCAAGATTCCATGACTCTAAGCATTAAGTACAGGCAAAAGACTAAAACACATCTGGTGCTCATGTATCGACTCCTGCACAAGGCTTCAAATTCAATAGAGAAGATCTTGAACCATACAGCAGGGGAAGGAACTTAGCAAACGCTACCTGTGCTGGTTGTATATACTTGTACTGGTTACATTAACTTCATGTCTGTGACTACTTGCTGGAAACAGTTTCTCTTTTTTTTGGCAAAACCCTTCATAACTTTGGAGACTATTAGATCTCTTCTTAATATCAACTTTTCTTCGGAGAATTTTAGAGAGAGGTTGAGCAGGCTAGGACTTTATTCCTTGGAGCACAGGAGGATGAGGGGTGACATTATAGAGGTGTACATGATAATGAGAGGAATAGGTAGGGTAAATGCACAGTCTTTTACCAGAGCGGGGGAATCGAGAATAGGAGGACATAGGTTTAAGGTGATGGGGGGGGGGGGGGGGGGGAGATTTAATAGGACCCTGAGGGCAACTTTTTAACACAAAGGGAGGTAGGTGTATGGAACAAGCTGCTGGAGGAGTTAGTTGAGGCAGGTACGATCACAATGATTATGAAAGGTTTAGACATGTATATGGATAGGAGCGATTTAGAGGGTTATGGGCCAATTGCAGGCAGGTGTGACGGGAAGTGTAGATGGGACATTGTGGCCGGCGTGGGCATGTTGGGCTGAAGGGCCTGTTTTCCCTCCATCATCAGCCTCTCTGTTTCTGAAATCCATCACCCCAGAATTCCCCCTTAACATTTGCAGATGCCTTCTCTAACCCCTTGCATCTCCCTGCCATGTAGTGCCCACAATTGAACACAATGGGACCTAACTAGTAATATTTAAAGATCTGATGTAATAAATCAATGGAAGAAGAGAGGAAAATCATCAAATATTAGCTTTGGAAAGACAAATAGAGCAACGGTATTGGAAGTTTTCATTTGCTGGAGTAAGGTTGACTCGTTTTCCACAGAATTAGCCACTGCTGACCCTTCACTGACGTTGAGAAAAAGCCACCATTGATGAGTGAGCCTCTAATCTTGTGGCTTTGGAGGAGAACACACAGCAGATTGTTCTAAGCTGAAACCCAATACCAGGAGAATTTGCAGTAATACCAGGGAACACAATTAATGCAAAACATGGAGTGAAATGTTAAAAGATAATTGTGCTTCAAATTGAGTGCAATTATTTTTTCATAATTGTTACGAAATAAGCTGACCATAGAAACCATTCTTCATTGAATAAAAATTTATTTTTCAATATTTTGGGCCTGATGACCAAATGATTAATCATATATTTTGTGTGACTAATGCTTTTGCTTTTCCCTTTCTGTTCCCGCTCAACCCTTCCTGCTTCAACATTTTTTCCATCTTTCTCTGTGCCATATCTTGAATTTCTCCTTAACCTCAATCCCAGCCAGTGCCATCTCATCCCTCTAGCTTCTGGTTGCAGATCACAAAATGCAGATTTAATTTATTGGTAAAAGAACCCAAGGAGATGTGTTTATTGTGAGGGTAATGGAAGTATGATCAATGTAAAAACATTGGACAAAGGTAAAAATGTGCAGGGATGTAAAGAGAGAGCAAGGTCTGTGGTACCAATTGAATTGTTCGTTCAAAGTGCTATCCCACAGAGACAATGCACCAAATCACCTCCATCATTGCTCTCTTCACTGATAATATGATTCTTCTTTCCCAACTTTTCTATCCCAATCCATTCATCTGTCCATTTCCATTCCCATTCCCATTCTCACCTCAGTCATCTTTTCTTCCCAGAAAGATGTAGGGACAGAGAGGAGAATAGAATCGTCTAACAATCTTGTAAATATGAGGAATAATAATGAACTAACGTGAGTGGGCCTGGACGGTCCATGTGGATTCAGTGCGTTGAAGGGCCTATTTCAATGCTCTGTCCCCAAAACTAACCTGAATTAAACCACTGGACAAATACCATAACGCAGGACAAATCTTTGCACTGACACGGATTCTTTGAAATAGTGTACAGGTCGGGGACTTGTATGTGCGGTCCAGAGTCACGTGGAAAACCCGAGCAAAACCCAAACCCAGTATCAGTGGGTAGATTATATACAACAAAGAGACGCTGGAAAGACTTCAAAGCTTATGTTTTGCAAAGTCAGAGTGTTGTAAGTCCTTTATAACCCACAAAGTACATTTTGAATTAGATTTATTGTTGTAAAAGGGGAAACGAAGCAGACAATTTGCAGCAAGCTCCCAGAACCATAAATGGAGTAATTATCAACGAACAATTTTTTAATGATGTTGGTTGGAGAATACATATTGGTTAGAACATGAGGAAAAACTCGCAATTTAGAACAAAAAAGAATAGAAGCAGGCGAAGGCCCCGGAAGCCTTACTAATATTCAATATGACTTTGGCTTATCTGCGATTCTCTTCACATTCCCACTTAATCCGCATGGTGTCCAAAGAACTATTGTTCCTTACCTTGAATATACTCAATGATCAAGCATCCGTGGCCCTCTGGAGTACAGCTTTAACACAATTCACCCCTCTCAGGTTAAAGAGGTTTCGTACCTCAGACATAATGGCCAGGCTATTTCCCTTGGACAAAAGCCCAAGGTTCTTCACAACAATGCCTTGGCATCTATAACCTGTGAAGACCGTCCGAGGAAGGGTCTTGACCCGAAACATCACCCATTCCTTCTCTCCAGAGATGCTGCCTGTCCCGCTAAGATACTTCAGCATTTTGTGTCCATCTTCAGTGTAAACCGGCATCTGCAGTTCCTTCCTACTCAAGACAGTTGAACGTCATGCTCTACCAAGTAGCAGCGTTGGGTGCAGAATAATGCTCCAACAGCTGCAACTTAATGCAAAGGGGAGAATATTGGACTGTGTGGAAGACAGCAAGTAGTGCAGAAGCAGTTAAATGCCAGTGTTCTTGAAATGAAGCATCTGCAATCAGTGGGAGGGAGGGAAAGGTTGCTGTGATATAAGAACACCCACACATTCTAGTGGTTGGGACTGAATAGGCAAGAGTGTGGGCAGTAAATGTAGGGAGGAAGGAGGAAGAGTTAGTGGGGGGGTGTACATGAACTGAAGAGAAATACCGTAAAGAACTAAAGTCCTCCTGCATTATCAGCAAAGTGTGGGAAGTAAGAAAATCGAGAAGAAAGACAGCCAGTTTCAGAAGGATAGTGTGGTGAATGCTTTCCCACTTTGATCTCCACCTACCGAGATTGGAATTCGCGGAAAATTTCCCCCAGACACCAATCCATATATCATGCACTTTTTACATTAGCTTTGTGTAACCATGAATGCAGTCACTAATCCTGAAGGTGCCACGATTCTGGCTGCTCATGGTAACAGACAGTTCGTGTCAGCTTTGTACTCCTTTCAATTTTTGCGAACATGAAAGAATAGGCTTGGGTGATGGGGGGTTGGGGGCAAGGGGGGGTTAACCCCCACAAACTCTGCTTTCCTTTCTATCTTTCAGTTTATCTCTTCCCCTGTCGTGCCTGCAGCTGCTACCACCCTGTGCTCTGAAAATCCCTTCTTAAACCTTTCGGTTTCCATGCCACTCCGAGACACTCCTTAAACCCTGCCCCTTTGATCAAACTTTTGATCATCTGCCCTATTATATTCTTATGTAATTCGGTGTAAATTTTTGTCTGATTCTGTTGCTTTGAAGTGCCTTGGTGACTTTTTACACTGTTAAAGTGTCGTAAAAATGTGCGTTGTTATTTCAAAGCATACTGGTTTGTCTTGTCATGTGGCATCTTACCCTCATTCCAAGAGAACTGGGCAGTGAACATGTGGCAGAGGACAAAAGATCAATAATATTTCCAGGTTACGCAATAGCGATCATGAATGGGAAGTTTGGATATTTTTTATTATGCCGTTTGGCTCAATGATACTGAAATGAATGTCTGAATTCCCAAACTCCTGATAATCTCAGAAATCAAATTTGGCCCAAGGTGTGGATCAGCCACTGACCATTCATTCATTGTCCCCTATGCCTGAAAATGGCCTCTCCTTTCCTGGAGAAGCCATTTTGCTGCCTGTTAGAAAATCCTTTAAAAAGGTACAAGAAGTTGAATGGAATTTCATCCTTTGTTGCATTATTCCATTACCGTTGCCATTATCTTTTAAGATAGACACAAAATGCTGGAGTAAGTCAGCGGGCCAGGCAGCATCTCTGGATAGAAGGAATGGGCGACGTTTCGGGTCGAGACCCTACTTCAGACTGACGTCTTGGGTCGAGCCCCTTCTTCAGACTGACGTTTCGGGTCGAGCCCCTTCTTCAGACCATTATCATTCAGCCCATTTATGGATGCTGATTTTAATTTCTGTCTGTTGAGTTTAGTTTAATTTAGAGATTCGGCATTGGAAACAGGCTCTTCCGTCCACCAAGTCTCGCTGACCATCGATCCCCGTTCTCACCAGCTCTATGTTAACCACTCCCCACACATTAGGGGCAATTTTACAGAGGTCATTTGACCTACAAACCTGCACCTCATTGGGATGAAAGATGAAACCAGAGCACCTGGAGGAAACCCACCTAGTCACAGGGGGGAACGTGTAAACTTCACATAGGTAGTACCCGAGGTCAGGATCGAACCGAGTCTCTGTCACTGGGAGGCAGCAGCTTTACCAGCTGCACCACTGTGATGCCCACAAATTATATCATGCTGGTTAATGCAGCATTGTAATTAAACTGTCCCTGAATTACTAGGGGTATGTGTGTTTTGTGTTGAACTTTCCTAATACATGATTTACACATTCAAACGAATTAACGTGAAAAATGAAGATGATAGTTTCCAGCTCTTTTCTTCTGGGATTTTAGAAGATCGTACAGGTCAGGGTGAGACAAAAGAAACACAGAATGATTTCTCCATTTCTCCGTGCTAAACGTTCTAACTCCTGCGGATTTTGTAGTTGATAATTTATCACCAGGAAATTAAAGTTCCTGCAAGTTATTAATTGGTGTTTCGCATGGTATCAGTCTCAGAATGAAGCAAGCGGATATCAAATGGGAAAACGAGCATTTCCATAGCTTTAGAATGTGTCAAAGTATTTAACAGGCAATGAAGTACTTTTGAAGAATGGTCCATATTGCATCGTGGGAAATGTAATTGGTTGCACAAAGCAAGATTCCACAATAAGTGGTGGACTAAAGGAGCAGGTCATCCAGCTTGAGGGGTAAATGCAAACTAGAACTCTTGGAGACTTTGTGTGGTGGCATCCTTTGCACCATCTGTATAGTATGAAAAGACATGGCTTAACACTTCACTTAAATTATGAACTGGGCTTCCCTCCAAATCTCTTCATCACTGTGATGAAGTGTCAGATAGGATCATATGCTGACCTGCTGAGCTTTCTGACTTAGGCTGGAGTGTTGATGGTGTAAAGAATCTCAACGCAACCTGACACTTCCATTTGGCCATGGACGCTACAGGCCCGTATTATTACTCCATCTAGGGTAAGGAGGACAGCAAAAAGGTACTTGGAGTCATCATTAATTACTGCGCTTTAATGTTTTCCTCCTCTCCCAAATGCACTGTTTGTTTTGCAGGTAATGAGAATTCCAGGGGTTTCGCCACACTCTCATGAGGGTTTGTGGCAATAGCACGAGTTAGCTCGTGAAGTAGATGAGATATAAGCCCTGTTCTCTCTCCTACCAGAAACCAATGGGTGAAAGTAGGAATGGTCGTCATTTAAAATGTTGTAATTTTCAAAATTTATTTCTGTTTATCTTAGGATGAAAAGTTACATTTTAGGAAGAAATAAAGCAAATGTAGATTGCATTATAAATGTCCTGTATCGCGGTAAGCATACCAAAGAACTTAATTGGAGTGCATTTCAGCAATAATTGTACGCCATATGAGAAGATATTCCCGGAATGGCGGGATTATCATATGTTGAAAGACTGGAGCGACTAGGCTTGTATACACTGGAATTTAGAAGGATGAGAGGAGATCTTATCGAAACGTATAAGATTATTAAGGGGTTGGACACGTTAGAGGCAGGAAACATGTTCCCAATGTTGGGGGAATCCAGAACAAGGGGCCACAGTTTAAGAATAAGGGGTAGGCCATTTAGAACGGAGATGAGGAAAAACTTTTTCAGTCAGAGAGTTGTGAATCTGTGGAATTCTCTGCCTCAGAAGGCAGTGGAGGCCAATTCTCTGAATGCATTCAAGAGAGAGGTAGATAGAGCTCTTAAGGACAGCGGAGTCAGGGGTATGGGGAGAAGGCAGGAACGGGGTACTGATTGAGAATGATCAGCCATGATCACATTGAATGGCGGTGCTGGCTCGAAGGGCCAAATGGCCTCCTCCTGCACCTATTGTCTATATTATGATGGATGAGGAAAAACTTAACCCAGAAGGTAGCTTTTCTTGGGGGCAGGTGAAAGATGGAGAGATGCTGAGACAGCTTTCTCAAAGAGCTGGCCGAGGTTTGATGGATTGAATGGGCTCCAGCTAAGTAGTGAGGGTCTACCGTGTGCACAGGTTGGCACTGAGACGTGTGTCAAGAATGGTCCCATCAAATTCCACATGAGTGTTTTCTGATTGTCTTTGAAGAGACTTTGCAGAGTTAACCTGCCAAGTTCTTGGAAATTGTTGGAATAAATTGGACAACAAAGAGCTGACAGTTTTAGAATTGACAAATGTGCATGGATCAACCACAACCTTTTATTAGGCATTGATTCCAAATGGAAGATTTAGGTGAATTACCTTTCTTTGGATCGACATCCACAGGCCTCAGTGGCCATGGTACGGTCACGAATGAAGGGCAGATTCTTGTCCAATTTACAATGACTGATTGTGTGGGCAAGTTGGGCCGAAAGGCCTGTTTCCACACTGTAAGACTGTATGACAGCCGAGGGGTCTGAGATGAGGTACTAGATCTCAAACTAGGGCATATTACAATAATTCCTGGATGACTATCCTTCTGCTTGTCTTTTGAGCACAGCCCAGCAACCATGAGGTCCAGTGTTGTTCTGCTCCTTCACTGCTTGCACAGATATTTGAGATCATATATCATATCATATCATATATATACAGCCGGAAACAGGCCTTTTCGGCCCTCCAAGTCCGTGCCGCCCAGCGATCCCCGCACATTAACACTATCCTACACCTACTAGGGACAATTTTTACATTTGCCCAGCCAATTAACCTACATACCTGCACGTCTTTGGAGTGTGGGAGGAAACTGAAGATCTCGGAGAAAACCCACGCAGGTCACGGGGAGAACGTACAAACTCCTTACAGTGCAGCACCCGTAGTCAGGATCGAACCTGAGTCTCCGGCGCTGCATTCGCTGTAAAGCAGCAACTCTACCGCTGCGCTACCGTGCCGCCCTTGGAGGAGCATCATTGGAAATCTCATTCTCTGCACCCCATCATTCTATCTGTTGCTCTTCATGTCCAGAAACATGAAGTCGTAAACCAATGTAGCACATTAGCGATGTTCTGGAGAGCTTTTTCAGTGCATTAAACCAGACCAGATGGATTCTGGGAGGGCACTAATCCAGCTTTTGGATTCTGCAACTGCTTTTAATCATTGCTTCATGAGTACAGTTTGCGGTATTGTTCAATCTTTTTGATTGAGTCCCACACGGGTGAATGGAGCCGGAAAGGATTCCAGAGGCCGTGAGGATCAAAGATATTCGATGCCATCTCTACACCTCACCATGGCCCTCCTCCAATCCATTAATGAAACCATCATTGTGTCATTGTGGCTCAGTGGGCCATACTTCCTCTTCAAGTTGAGGAGATTTGGGGCTCAAGTCACACTTTAGAAACTTCAGTACATAGCCCAAGGTCAACATTCCCAATGCAGTACAGTGCATTAACCTGTAGAAATGTGAATCTTCATTTCATTCTTTAAAATGCATGAAGAAGGATCCACATGGATGTTTAAGGTTTAAACTAATAATAAAGCAAGTCACACATGGAATATAAAACAGTACACTTTGGAAACAGCCATTCGGTCTATGATATATGTGCCCAACACAATGCCAAATTAAACTAATACATTCTGCCTGCTCGTGATCTATACCCCTTCATTCCCTGCATATTCAAGTGCCAGCCTCTTAAGCATTACTATCCTATCAGCTTCCACCACCACCCTGGCAAAGTGTTGCAGGCATCCACCAATAGACAATAGACAATAGGTGCAGGAGGAGGCTATTCGGCCCTTCGAGCCAGCACCGCCATTCAATGTGATCGTGGCTGATCATTCTCAATCAGTACCCCGTTCCTGCCTTCTCCCCATACCCCCTGACTCCGCTATCCTTAAGAGCTCTATCCATTCACCATCCACCAAGCAAAACATTTGCCCCGCACATCCGTAAATGTTCCCCCCTGACTTTAAAACTATGCCCTTGAGCCTTTGCCATTCTCACCCTGGGGAAAAAGCTCTGACTGTCTATGTCTCTCTTACTTTTATTATTCTTCTATCAGTGTGAATCCCCTCAACCTCCAGTGCTATAGAGAAAAACAGTCCAAATTTATCCAACCTCGACATAGTTAATACCCTCTAATCCAGGCAGCATCCTGGTAAATGACATCTGCACCCTCTCCAGAGCCTCTATGTCCTTTCTGTAATGGGATGGCCAGAATTGCATTCAATGCTCCAAAAGCTTTATGAAAATGCAATGTGACTTCCTGACTCTTATAATCAATGTCCTGAACGATGAAGCCAAGTATACATATGCCTTCTTTACCACTCTACCTACTTGTGTTGCTACATTCAGGGAGCTATAAGCTTGGACTGCATGATCCCTTGGAATATCAAAGCTATTCAGGGTCTTGTTATTAACTGTCTATTTTCCCCTGACATTTCCCCTCCCAAATTGCAACACCTCACACTTGCTCAGATTAAACTCCATCTGCCATTGCTCCATCCACGTCAGTAAATGATCTTTATCTACAAACTTACTAAGCAACCATTTACAATTTTGTCTAAATCATTATATATAAATCACAAACAGATATCCCAGTACTGATCTTTGTGGAACACCACTGGTCACAAACCTCCAACCGGAATAACACCCTTCCACCGCAATCCTCTGTCTTCAATGTACAAACCAGTTGTGAATCTAAACCAACTCACTGTGCATCCCAAACATTTTAATCCTCTGGATTAGCTGTCCATGAGGGACTGTCATATCACAATGTATGCTAAAATGAAACAATTTTGTAGTGGGTCACAGTCATAATTGTTATCCTTTTATAATAAAAGCACAGTTTCTGTTTATGTAACACTTTTGTCAATGTCAGATCACGTCAAGGTAATTTTCAGTCTATTAAGTACTTAGATGTGCACTCACTGATAAAAATGCACCAGCCAAAACCCATGGATAACAAAATGACAATGATGGGATAATTTATTGTTTTGAGGATCAATATTTGTTCCAAGAATACCAAGCAGAATCTATCAATCCCTCTGTCCTGTCTTCAAAATGGTCCCATGTGGTTTTTGCATACACCTATCAAGTAGAGGGAAGTTAAATTACAGTGGGTATAAATTTGGCCTTAATCTAGCTCCATTTGCTCCTGTGCAGAACATTTAAATCTGAAGAAGGGTCTTGACCCGAAACGTTCACTCGTTTCTTCTCTCCAGAGATGCTGCCTGTCCCGCTGAGTTACTCCAGCTTTTTGTGTCTATCTTCGGTTTAAACCAGCATCTGCAGTTCCTTCTTACACATTTAAATGTATGTGACTGAAGATGGATTTTTTACCCCTGGAATCCCAACAATGCAGTATTCCCTCAATATATCATCCCACATGGAGCTTTTTTGTACTCACAGGAATCAATAGTTGTGAAATGAAAACCAGACCTACCTATTCGTCAATGTTACGTTTATCCCAGTGCTCTCCATTAGTTGATGATTCCTATTGACCTAAGGTTTTATGCATCAGAGTCCACCGCTGACATGAGATGTAGTTATCAAAGGCAAGGTCCAATATTTATTGCTCTTCCTTGCTTAGCAATGGGAAGGTTGGGGTTCTTATTCATAAACAACTGTGGCCCGCGTGGTGAAAGTCATCTCACTGTGCTGGCAGGTAGGAAGACTCAGAATTGTGACCCTGAGATGTTCGGCAGTATCTGTCTAGGTCTGGATGATAAGTGACTCAGAGGGAAAAGTAGTTTGTGAAGTTCCCATACCTCTACTGACCTCAATCATCTAGTTGCGGTAGCCAGCTCTCATAGAAACATAGAAAATAGGTGCATTCGGCCCTTCGAGCCTGCACCGCCATTCAATGTGATCATGGCTCATGGTCAGAAAAATAACAATGATTGTTTTGAGGGACCAATATTTGTCCCGGGGATACCAAGAAGAATCCATCACCCCTTCTGACCTGTCTTCAAAGTGTTTCCACGGGGCTTTTGCATACCGATGAGCTGGTATAATTTGCTATTTGCAGAAGAAAGTTCCAATTCTCTGCTCCCCTCATCTCTGTATATTGAAGTATTTTCAAATATCACTTCTGTAAAGTGTGGTTCTAATTTTGGTTTAAATCTCCTTAGTTCCAGCCACAGCAACTGTTGGAGATAGTTTATTTCCATTGACCCCACCTTTTGTCATTAAGATGTTGAAAATTTGAATCAAATGATGCCTCAGTTTACTAAATTCGAGGGAAATCAACTTAGCTTCTGTAATTTCTGCTTGTAATTTAGCCCATGGATCCCAGGTTATCTGTTACCCCTAGGCAACATCTTCAAGGACTTTTTGCCCTTCTTAAGGTGTCTTGCCCAATCTTCATAAAACGGTATCATGACCTACCCACATGTACTTCAATCTGCAAGATGGAATAATTTAGTCTTACTCAATATTTTCTGCTGATACTGGTGATTCTTGTAAGAGACCCTCTGGTTTCTTTGAACCTCCATGGGTTCTAACTTTCCACCATTTAGAATGGTCTTTGTCTTATTCCAAATGGAAATGCAACCTATTTGCTTTGGTTTTGTCAGTACACAAGCAATTTTTTTATTTTTTTTGTCCTTTAATTATTGCATTGAGAAGTTGGCCCAAAGCTGACCTTTGCACATGGTCATAGTCACGGCCTATTCTTTTCCTACGACCCCAATTCACTCATTTTCCTGCATTTCCGGGATCTTTTTAAAACTGACGGACTGGAATTATCAAATGCTTTCTGACGATCCACATTAAGTGCATCCATTGACGTTTATCCTGTATTTTAGGTTCCCACACACACAAGCAAACACTGAATCGCACACACTCAGCTCACACCCATGTCAGAATTATTCTCACAATCAGCTTGTGCTCACTCATCCCAGACTGCCACACGCAACACTCACACTGACCGCATCGTGATCACTTGCAGACTCAGCTCACCCACATACTGGGCTCACTCTGACCTACGTCACGCTTACTTTTACATTCAGATTACACACAGACAAGCACACTGTCACACTCACTGTGATTCCCAATCAGGCTCGCACTCACATCAATATATAACTACGTTCTGCTGACTTTTTTCCTTTTTTATTTGAAGGGACACTAATTATGGGAGGTAGACACAAAATGCTGGAGTAACTCAGCGGGTCAGGCAGCATCTCGGGAGAGAAGGAATGGGTGACATTTTGGGTCCCGAAACGTCACCCATTCCTTCTCTCCCGAGATGCTGCCTGACCCGCTGAGTTACTCCAGCATTTTGTGTCTACCTTCAATTTGAAGCAGCACCTGCAGTTATTTTCCTACACCTGATTATGGGAGAGTGATTTTGGTTTTGGAGAAAGAAGAGTTGCCAACAATGACAGTGCAAGGACATGGTGACTGATTACAACTGCCTTTGTGTTTGAGAAGAAACATTGTTAGTGAAGCAAATACCTCTTTACACGCAACAAAGCTGCCCCTTTTGAAAAGATTATTAGAGAAGAGGATATAAATTTACTAAATGTTAATGATGTAGGGGCAACAAAATGTGAATTAATGAAAGGATCAATGACATGGCTAACAGGATTAACCATCTGTTAAAACATGCAAGAAGGTGTGGAAATATGACTGCGTTGATTGATTTCATTGTAAATCTAAACTGGAGATTTATATTTTGAATCAGAAACTCTACGCTCACAAGAGAATCGGACCTTAATCAGGTTCCCCAATCGGAGAATCAACTAGAAGTACTAATGCAGCTTTAAAAAATCCATTTAATGAGCGGGGAGGAAAGTTCAGAGGCCACTATGTGCCGTAGGTGATCAGCATTTGCACTCAGCACCCTGCTTCCTCTGGCTTGCAAAGGGCTTGAGCCAGAAAAGTGGGTGGAGAGTTAACTAAGGTTAGGGAACAGTGAATAGCAGAGCGCCGTCGAATGCTTAGTCTCGTGGTTTATTTGCCAGGGTACATACTGACAAAACTGAAGTCATGTGAAGCAGGCTGACAAGTGAAAAGCGAAAGATACAGTCATGTAGAGAGAGACAGCGCAGACCTCTCGATGCTGCCTGGCCAGGTATTATCTTTCATTTTAAATCAGCATTTAGCAGCTCTCCATCTCTTGTTCTCCCTCTCTCTCTCTCTCTCTCTCTCTCTCTCTCTTTTAATAGAGAATTTATCTTTGGCAGAGGGCCAGGCTGTGAATGTCAGATGCATGATGGTACTGGTCTTTGAGGCCCTGGTCTGATGGCTAAGTGCCACAATCAATTGCTAGTGAAATGAGTTGGCTGCCTGCCAATCTAAGGTTGCTATGCAGCCAGCTTGTCTTGTGCTCTTCGCTGTTAAATCACAGAAGGCAAGAGTTCGGTTCCAGACAACTTTTTTTTTTCTCTCTTTTCAAAAAATTTTTTTAACCCATTTCAGGCAGTTTTGCATGGAGATATCAGAATACAGGATCTGAGGCCAGAATCACGGAATGGCTGCTCAGAAATAGATGTGTGCGCTTGCATTGTGTATCCCAGAACGAGAAAGATGCGATTTTTGTGTACCATGAAGATTAATCTAACATGCAAATCTAAATGGGGCGAGGGAAGACACAGTTGGGGGCCAGAGTGACCCCAAATTGTTGCAAGGCCAATATTGTATTCTTGATCTTTGAGCGTACTCCGTTTACTGAAGAAGGAATGGGTTGAGGACGAGGAAGGACAATATTTCCCTGTATTATTTTACTCTGAATGTTCCAATGTTTTCAAGGCTGGAATCGTTCCCTGGCACTAGCACGAGCACAACAGTAATACTCAATTTACCCCCATCACTAATAATGTGGGCAAAGTTTAATTGGATATCTGAACATGTTAATGCCTTCCGCTAATCACGCTGTTGGAAGCACCACGGGATGTGGACGATGGCAAAGAATGTACGGAAAATGTAAACAAAATCACGGCATCTACAAAATTGAAAGTACTAGTTTCTGTGTCTTCTCTTGAAAAAAAAACCTAATTGAAGCTTGCTTATCCTGCTCGGCCTGGGGTTTTGCTTGGCTGATGTTGCCTTCAGATTTGTTGCTGCCTTCAAACCACTGACCAAACCATAAGGGTATGAACAATCCATTGTCCCTGCCTGTTAAAATGTTCACCACTCTTACAAGAGAGCCGGTGGGTGGCTCTTCTGACATCTCATCTGCCTGGCACCAGACTTGGGCGTTGGAAGATTAGGTGAGAGAGCGCAGGTGATAAGTCAGACAGATATGTGGAGAAGAGGGCAAGGCAGGGGAGAGGGAGAAAGGTGGTGCGTCTCACACTGTACTCCATTTGAATTCTCCCTTTGCCTAAACAGCCCTTTATTTTGATTTACTTTCTTGAACACTGTGTATGTGTCTGTCTGTCTGTCTGTCTGCCAGTGCGAAGCTGCAAATTAGGTTTTCAGTTTGAAAAATGATCCCGAGCTGCTTCCTTCCCAGTCAGCACATTTGAAGCTGGAGATTAATGTCCATGATTGGTGTAACGCTGCCGCAGTATTCCGTGAGCAGAATGCAAGATGGGAAATGGGGGAAAGGCCAAGATTCATGCCTGTGCTCAAGAGTTTACACAAGTCTCCATAGTAACATGCCTGGTTATTCTGTACGCATTTGTTCTGTGTGAGGGCATTTTAGGAGTAGATATTCATTTACCCAGAATATTTTATGTCTAATTATATGCTGTATCCTTCTTTATCTATTGAAAAATATTCCCCAGTATTTTTTTAAATAATTGAAGCCGTCTCTGATGCACACCGCATGTATTTTTTTGTTTTTTCTTGCCCTTCCTTTCATTGTCTCTCATATTATCATCTTTTCTCTCTACCTCTCGCTATTGCACCCTCTTTCCTCATCATTTATCTCTTCATTGCTTTTTCACATTCTCTCTCTCCCTATCTTCCCCTTGCTGTCCTGCTCTCTCCCCTTTCCTTCTCCCTAACAACCTCTCCATTTTCCCTCTGTTGCTTTCAATCTCCCAGTCTCGTTTCTCTCTCCGTCCTTTTCTCTCTCTCTTTCTTTTTCTCTTTATCTCTCTCTCACTCTCTCTCTTTCTCTCTCTCTCTCTCTCTCTCTCTCTCTCTCTCTCTCTCTCTCTCTCTCTCTCTCTCTCTCTCTCTCTCTCTCTCTCTCTCTCTCTCTCTCTCTCTCTCTCTCTCTCTCTCTCTCTCCCTCTCTCTCTCTCTCCCTCCCTCTCTCGCACTCCCTCTCTCGCTCTCTCGCACTCCCTCTCTCGCTCTCTCGCACTCCCTCTCTCGCTCTCTCTCTCTCCCCAGCTCGATCTCTGCCTCTATCATGTCATCATGGTCCCTCACTTTCCTCTCCCACTCTCTCTCTCTCTCTCTCTCTCTCTCTTTCTTTCTTCCTATCGTTGCACATTGTCCTCTCTTGATCTCAACCCGCTTCTGGCCACAGAGTTGGCAAGCCTCTTCAGTTTTCAGTCATTCTGTGCTGTCCTTATCCGCCCCCAAGCCGCACCCCACAAACACCCTTTTTTTTCCTCAGTTGGTACCGAAAAGATTGTGCAAAGAAGCATCAGTCTTCCACTGTGCCACAACCCCCCCCTCCCCCCCCCCCCGCACCCAAACACTCCCCCACCCCCTTCCGTGCGTACACACATACAATAAAAATTAGTCGTTGACATCGCAAGAGAGAGGGGGAGAAAGAGCTCCTTCAGGAACTGCCTTGTCCTTACTGGGTGAAGGTATGTTGGATCTCTGTGCCTCCAATCCAGCTGTTAATTCATAGGAAGAGGCCGCTTGTTAAACCTGAACGACTGAGAAAAAAATGGGATTATGAAATGCGTTGTGGTGCTGTTGAGCTGCTTGTACACTCTCTCCTCCCTGTCATGGCTCTGTGCTTCTAAAACGCATGCCAAGAAAAATCGAAAGGCTCAGTGTTGGCGATTTTACAAACAGATGTTGCCTCTTGATGCGCAGTTAAACCAGACACCAGAACAACAGTTCTGGGACGCTAGACGACTTTTTGGGGGGTTTTGCTTTTAGGTGTGAGGGGTGGGAAGGTTAGTTTCAGTTGGCGTTAAAAAACAAATTTAAATTTTTTTTTCTTCTCAAAGGTGTGGGCTCACTATATCCGCTTTATTTACTTATTTATTTTGGTGTAAAGAAGCCTTCTTTTTTATTCTGTTTGCATCGACCACGACTGGACAATCGCTGAATGAATCCTTGGCCCTTCTTCCAAAAAGACCCCAGCTTCTCACCCCACTGTGCAGCGTAAAACAATATTGGGAATGTTTGGACGTTCCTGGTGAGTTAAAGACAATCGTGCCTCGGACACAGAGTGCCCAGGTCATATTTTTGGGGGGCAAAGGGTTTATTTCTATTCGTTTTCGCTTCCGTTTTCAAACATTTTCCCCTTTGTATTCCGTCGCCATTGTTTTATTAAAACGGCAGTGAACACTGTGAATGGAGATCTCGATTTTTAAGGCTCGACGAAAGTCTCCGTTTTGAACGGATAAGTAATGGGTGCAAATCGGGACAACTGTTAATATCTTTACAGAACGAGAGTTACTTCATATTGTCTGCCTCTGACACGGTGCTAGCATGCAAACATGATAGACTCTGATCACCCTATCGTTTTTGCTTTCCTAACCTGGGCCTCTTGACTCGAAAGTGTTAAAATTACTTGGCACCAGAACTGCATTTCAAAGCAGTTTTGTCCTCTCTTTGCATTCAAGATTCACAGGGTACCATCTGATTTTGAAATTCAGATTGTTCAGCTTCACGATTTGTGCCAAGATCCACAATAAGCCCTTTGCGTGCTCTCTTGCTCTCTCGCTCTCTCGTTCTCTCACTCTCGCTCTCTCACTCTTGCTCTCTACCTCCTTTCTATCCAACCTTTCGTCCTTATTTACAGCTTAAGATCTGGAGGGAGAGAAGAGTTTACATATAATCGTGTAGCAAAGTCGGTGCGTACGTGTGTGCATTTGGGTGTGCGGGTGTATGTGTGTGTATGTGTGCGCGCATGAGAGAGTACGCGTATTCTCCAGCCTTTGTGAGGCGGCAAATCTTTTGCTCAATCTGCCGCCGGGTGTCTATTAACCGTGATTCTGTCACTGATTTGCGTAAGAACATGCAGAGCCTAGGCATTGCCTGGTGCCTGCGGTCCTTGCTTGGGGCAGCATCGGAATGGATGGGGTCCATGTCTAACCTCAATATCATATGACAATTCTTACTCCTCTTTGTTTTGCTACCTTTTGTCGAAAGACCATGGCAAACATCCTCGTTCTAATCCTCAGTCAGGCAGGAAAAATAATTGTAAGTGCCATTTTTTTTTTAGTTGGAAAGAAGAAACAGCTGGCTTATGAAGTCAGTGAATTCAATTACAAGGGAAACCGATTCCATGCGTAGGATAAAAGTCTATTGGGTGACCTTTATGGATTACAGAATGGATTCCAGCAGTTCCTTGCTCCCCCCTCCACACCACCCTCCAATGCTTGTGTCTCTGTTTCTCCTCCCTCTTTTCTGCAATGTGGAATTACATTGGAGCACGCTTGCGTGTGGATATGTTTGCATATGTGTGTGACTGCGCACATGCATGTGTGTGCCCATGCGCGGACGTATGGGCGCACGATGGCAGTGCTGCGTCCAACATTGGTTGTGTTTCTCCGTGTCGCAGGGTAGGCCTTGTCACAAACGGCAGCATGCTTTACAATGAGGCAGGACGTCTGCTGAAGAAATGGGAGGTGGGGGGGAGATGGGAGTGCGAAGGGCTGTGGTGAACGTCTGTTTGAATCCCTTCCCTCCTCTCACACAGTTGTCCAGTGTTTGGATTTTGTGGAAGTGAATTAGATTGTATTATTGTCATTCGTTACATCCTCGCGGCGGAAAGCGAGGATAAAGGTGAGGCGATTGTCTCTGCGTTCAACGGAGTGTTTTCCGAGCATGGCTTCACCATCGAAGATGTGGTGGGGTGGGGTGGGGTGGGGTGGGGGTGGGGTGGGGTGGGGTGGGAGTGGTCACAGCCACGTCCGGGCGGGACATTTCAGATCCCTTTCGGAATTTTGCATTCAGTGGGCGTCTGTCTGTTTGCGAGACTTAAACTGAAAACCTCCGGTAAAATTTAATCCAAGTTCTTTCTTTCTGGGACTAAGAATGAAGGCGGGGGTGAGGGGAAGTGAGGGGGAGAGAGAGAGGGGTAGAAAGAGAGTGAAAGTGAGAGAGGGAAGAGCGAGAAGAAAGAGAGAGAGAGAGAGAGAGAGAGAGAGAGAGAGAGAGAGAGAGAGAGAGAGAGAGAGAGAGAGAGAGAGAGAGAGAGAGAGAGAGAGAGAGAGAGAGAAAGCGAGAGTGAGAGAGAGTGAAAAACAGCAAGACAAAGCCTGTGTCCAGGCTTGGCAGACAGAAGGAGCTTGGATAGCCAGCCAAGGAGCCTGCTCTGGTACAAAGCAAACACTCCAGAATTCTCCCAATAACAGTTGCACTCAGATGAGGACATACTTTTCACTTAATTCTGCGGCTTCATCTCTCAGCTTTAACCAATTTTAAATAAGAAGCTTCATTTTGTCTGCATACAAACACACGGCCATCTAATGTTCGATCTCAAAGATCAGAGGATTAGATATTTTTTATACTTGCGTTTTAGAAATCGCGAAGGATTGTAGCACTGAATTATACCAAGTTATTGATCCTGGAAGTTAAACAGTCAATTATTATTAAAGCCTTTTTACAATTTTTTTTTGTTGTTACTTATACCATAGGACCACAAACTCCAGAGGTTTGGCCTTGAAAGGCAACACGCCATCTCCTGAGGCATCGCCGCCCAATGCCAGGAACTGAAGCTGGAAGCCAACAGACGTCCCTGCATACATACAAGAGCAGCCAGATTGCAATGTTGGTGTTTTGGGTTTAATGGTATTTTTATACTTACTATCAAAAGTTTTTCCTTTGTCCTTTTTTGGTCTGCTTTCATCTGAGAGATATGGAGACGTGTAAATTTAAAATTGCATGACGTGAAACGAAAACGCTAGATTACGGTACGTTTACCTCAACATTAAGCTTTCGGAATTTATTGCTGAGGTGTATTTTCTTTGCCGAAACAAATTGGGGGGGGGGGGGGGGGGGGAAGGCGAATTAGAGAAAAGGAAACGGAGGGAGGTGGAAGATGGGCAGAGGGTTGGTGTCAGTGATCAGGGAAAGAAGATGAGTGGCGTCGGAAAGAGAATGAGGAGAAGCCAGGAGGACTGGAGATTGCAGAGCCAGCTGCCACTAACCCGTAGATCCGAACTTGTGTTTCAAGTCTCTCCCAAGCTCGTATCTATAGGTCTGTGTCTACATGGTAAAGAACCAACCAGCTATCGACATGAGCCCCGGGTCAACATTAGATATTGTAACCGAGCTCTCCTGCGGGGTCGAGGGGTTAAGGGTGCTGGTCACCATTAGCTCTACGAGAGCATGTTGGAGATTTTTGTGGAGAGGGAATGGGTTGCAACCTTTGATGATGATCGTTAAAATAAAACGACATTATAGTTGACAGGTCATTTTGCCTAACCGGTTTAGTGCTCCAGACAAACCTCCCCAAATCTGAAGCGAGTTGGGCCAACTTTAAATCATGAAGCTTTTTGCAGCAGGGTGGGGCGAGGGTTATGGAAGTCCCAATCCATGAGTCAGTGATGATGTGGACCTCCCAGCTGGCAACTCCCCGCCAAGATTAACCATTTCACCCAGTCATTCCCTCCTGCCTCCGGAAAGAGTATCCTGAAAAGCTTCAGGTTAATGACACTGTAATTCCCTTGATAGAGTTTAATGAATCAATGTGAAATGTGGTTTCTATCTGGGATTAGCCATGAATGGGGACATATGAGAAACACAATTTAGGATAGCTGTTTAATCAGAAGCGGAACGACTGTGAAAACGACTCTTGCAGATTCGCTGTGAGAGCCACACCTTGCCCATGGCAGGTTCCGAGAGCTGGCTGCACAATAACCCCCACTGAACATCAGTGAGGGTACGAGGTGTCCATTAGGTGGGGCGGCAGGGGAGGTGGGAAGGGTGAGAAGCACTTACGTGATTAACATGGAGACTTCTGATCATTAATGGCTATGTTTGTCAATGACTATTTTTCTTAAAATTTGAACTGAATTTGTTGAGTACCAAAGATAGACACAAAAAGATTTAGCCTTCTTCAGACTGGTCTATGCGTGTGCAGATGTATGTGTTGGTTTGGCGAGTGTGACACATGTATGAGTTACGTGTGGTATGCCTGCGTTGATGAGGGTGTGTGTGTGTGTGCTAGTAAGCCATATGTGTTGCTAATCGGTGTGTAACAATGTCCTGTCTGTGGATTTCTCCATGTATCTCTAACCCAGGGTATATGGGCGTCATGCAGCCATGCGGTTAGAAAGTGTTGGTATGTAGGTAGGGTCGCCAACTGTCCCGTTTTAGCCGGGACATCCCGTATTTTGGGCTAAATCAGTTTGTCCTGTACGGGTCCGCCCTTGTCCCGTATTAGTACGGTTGCCAACTTCCTCCCTCCCAAATACGGGACAAAGGATGACGTCACCGCCCCACGTGACCTCACCCAGCCAGCGGCCACGTGCTCCCGCTCCACCATTGGTCACCTTGTCCCGTATTTGGGAGTGAGGAAGTTGGCAACCCTATATGTACGGTAAGTCCAGACATTGGGCCAATAACTTCCCCTTGCTTCCTCATCCCACGCCACCCTGACCTATCCCTGACCTTCTCTCACTGCTACTTCCTCCTCAACCCAACCGTAGTTGATGGGGCCAAGGACTGTGTGAGCCCAGGCTGAGGTAGTAGGTTGTATAGTTTAGAATTATACCAAGGGAGATAACTGTACAACCTCCTAGCTTTCCCTGGGGCATGCATTTAACAACAGCGGGGATCTACGCACAGACCGTCAAAACAAAGAGAAAAATACAACGATGTAACTCAGAAAATGGTAAGCTTTTTGATCTTCTACCAGTGGTTGAAGCCCACTCTAATGTAGCTATAAGTATCCTCTGTAACGATAACGGGCGCAAACATATTTCGCAAAAGTCATATTTTTTATTGAGAAAGATGGCGATGTTTAAGATGATCGTGATAACCCTTTGTTCCCTGCAGGTCTCTTTGTCCAGTGATTCATTTTCAAACAGAGCTGCATTATATTGGCAGACTACTTTGCTCTTTGTGCAATTCATATGGTCCAAGCCAGTAATCCTGCAGACCAAGAAACCAAACGTTTTGTGATCGGTCTGAACCTCAATGTGTGCTGAATTATAGAGACTTAAATCAAAGATATTCACAGCGTGCCTTCAATTGGAGTCTGCCTTCTTGGCAATGGAAGTTAGGAACAATAACTAGAGTTGCACTATTGATTGCTATCCAATAATTCAATTGAAATTCCACAATCTAGTTTAGTTTAGTTTAGTTTTTTGTTATTGTACCGAGGTACAGTGAAAAGCTTTTTTGGTGCTTGCTATCCAGTCAGTGAAAAGACTGTGCATGAACACAATCAAGCCGTCCACAGTGTACAGATGCAGGATAAAGGGAATAACGTTTAGTGCAAGTTAAAGTCCAGTAAAGTCCAATTAAAGATAATCCGAAAGTCTCCAATGCGACTCCAATGAGGTCGAGGGTAACTCAGGACCGCACTCTCGTTGTTGATAGAATGGTTCAGTTGCCTGATAACAGCTGGGAAGAAGCTGTCCCTGAACCTGGAGGTGTGTGTTTTCACACTTCTGTGCCTCATGCCTGATGGGAGAGGGGAGAAGAGGCAGTGCCCAGGTTGACATGATCTGAGACATGATCTGTGTTAACGTATTGTGCTGGAGAGGATTATCCAATCTGATGAGCATCATCAACACAAAACCTGCATCAAGGGACAGGTGAGAGATAGATTTAAAACCATGATTTACTGGAAGGAACCAAAGTGGAGAGACAGCAAGGTTTAAAGGAAGGTGTTCCAAAGTTTAGCACGAGGGCAGCTGACGGCTTGAACATGATTCGATAGAATGACAGAAATCAGGAGTGTGCAAGGGGTCAGAGATGGAGCCTACTACATTATTCTTGGAGGGTTAGAGGAGTTTACAGTGTGTTCAGGTGAGAGAAGTGGAACAGGAGTCAGGGTGGGAGAAAAACTGGCTTGCTGTGTTTGCATGAACCTCAAAACTGAATCAAGATACTGGCCAGGTGTCTCTCACAAGGTCCATCTTGTTCATTGGTTTTCAACTCTACCTAGTAGGTGAAATGTTAAATATACTTCAAACGTGTTCAAGGAGCTGTTGTTATATATCCCATACCCGTCAGCTGACAAAGTGAATTCAAAAATAGCAATAAAGAAATTGCTGTAAATACACCTCAGATCAGTAGAATTTGTTTCCATCACCATCGATGCAGCGGCTCTGTTGAATATTTCCAGTATTTCCTTTGTTAGTTTCAGATGTATTTTTGTTTCTCCACAAGGTAAAGTCTAATATGATCATGGTTGTTTGACAATTTTAATTTAATTAAGAAAGTCTTTAAAAGACTCTTTGAGTAAATAGCTGGTGTAAAAGTAGCTACAAAATTGTTGCTTCGGGAGGAACTGCAGATGCTTGTTTAAACCGAAGACAGACACAAAAAGCTGGGGTAACTGAGTGGGCCAGGCACCCCCGCTGAGGTACAAAACTTTGCATCGTCGTATAAAAAAACAAACTGAGTCACTGATGTTCTTCAAGAAATAGAACCAGTCAAGACCTACATATAACGGCAGGTCTGCACCAATGTGGAGTTGACCCTTACCTGCCCTGGGAGCTTTCTCATGGAGAAGACATTGAGATCTTTTAAGCCATGGACTGCAACCTCCAACTGGCCTGCGTACTGTGGCCTTTGGCTGGTGTGCGCATGTGTCTTTTGAACCTTGCAGCCAGGGAGGTTTGAGTTTGTGCTCCCACGAGACCACGTGGGACTGAAATCCCTGGTAACCCTGAAGACCAAGTAATTGTTATAAATTATTGGAAATTCTTGGTGATGTCTAAGAAGAGCACCCATGCATGGACAAGATGGCCCATACTATATGATTCTACTAGTCCTTGAACGATCCTTTGAAGTAGCAAAACACTAGAGTCGTAGCATGGAAATAGACCCTTTACTCCAAATTTCCCTTGCCGAGCAAGATACTCCGTTAGTCCCACCTGCCTGCATTTTGCCCATATCTTTCTATACCTTTCCTATCAATATACCTGTCCAAATATCTTTTAAATGTTGCTATAGTACTTGCCTCAACTACCTCCTCTGGCAGCTCATTCCATATACCCACCACCCTCTGTGTGAAGAAAGTTGCATCTCAGGTTCCTATTACATCTTTCCCCTTTCACCTTAAACCTATCTCCTCTAAGTCTTAATTTCCCTACTCTGGGCAAAATACTCTGTGCATTCACCCTATCTATTCCCCTTATGATCTTATATACCTCTAACACCCCTCATCCTCCTATGTTCCAGGGAATATAGTCCTAACCTGCCCAACATTTCCTTATAACTCAGAGGATGGACAAATATGTTGTCCAGTGGTACATGTATCCCAGTAGTAAATAGAAATCTGCTTGAATCCATGCTGATAAAATAGTACCAGTAGTTGAAGCTTCATGGATCTGCAACCAATGAAAGCTGTGGAAGGCAGTACTAAATCAATTTCCTTCTCATTACTTCTCCATCCTTCTGAAATGAGGTTTTGGAGTGTTTGCAACGATGGCTAGGCAAGACCATGATGCAATGCGTGGTGCATCAGTCTGATAGACATTTGTCAGTTGTTGTGTCTATTCAAGGCTGAGATGCTGAGTTGTTGAGTATATTCAAGCGTATGAAAGATATAATTTTTGGGCACTAAAAGAAATCAAACAAAATGGAAATAGAACAGGAAAATCAAGTTGAGTTGAAAGATCAGCTGTGATGTATTGGATGGTGGACCAGATGCAATGGGTTGGGCCACAACTTTGCTTCCATTTCTCGCCACATATTATGCAAAGTGTTTGCTTTTCCTCTCCGTTGACATGTATGTACAGAAGGGACGATGTTGTGGGCCACATAATCAGCTGCTAATTTGCCATTGTCCATCTTCCACCCCTGTTCAGAGTTTTTAACGACTCAGTCCATTAAATGTAAAGGAATATGAGCTTAAATTGGCACAGAATAACTAAATTAAAAAATGGTTATGGCACAATGTGTAAGAAGGAACTGCGGATGCTAGTTTAAACCAAAGAGAGACAGAAAAAGCTGGTGCAACTCAGCAGGATAATTGTACAATATTTAACTTCACTTAATTGGATCAGTTTGATTGGAGGTTAGATTGGCAATAGTGGTTATAAGGTGAGAAAACAACTCGGAAAGACGTCTTAGTGCCAGGATTGTTCTGAGAGAGCAATGTTCCCTGTAGGACAAGAATCCAAAGTGACAGATGAAAGAATGGAAAATACATTGGTAGATGAGCAGACTATTTGACCTTATTTATTCACAAAATGCTGGAGTAACTCAGCAGCTCAGGCAGCATCTCAGGAGAGAAGGAATGGGTAACGGTTCGGGTCGAGACCCTTCTTTAGACTTGGTGAGCTTGTCCTGCCATGAACTGAGATCATGACTCAACTCCGAATTAACTCCACCGTATGAAGAGGTAAAAAGAGTTTAGAAGACCTCTTTCACATTTCCTGATGGATGCAAATTAAAAAAAAGCTCTCCACTTAGGTTAGACAGATCCTTTGTGGTATCCATTTAATGTTCTCAGATGGAAATTGAACCAGTAAATCCACATTTAGTGAAATCTGTTAAATTGCATGTTGCAAGTCAGGAGATGGCTGGTGCTTAACAAAGTCTCTGTTAGAAATACTGACTCCTCATAATCCATCCATGCAAAATACTCCCGCTGCTGAGATTCTTGGCGGAGCATTTGGATGAACAGTGAGGTTAATTCCAGATACTAAACTCCACACAATCTATGGAAGGCATCCTAGAAAATGAGCCTTTGATGGCAGTATTTTGTGAGTCACTTATGTTTTCATAATGCTGCAATTATAGTATTACCAGCATTTTGTGTTCAATTTCAGATTTCCAGCATATGTAGTTTAATGCTTTTATGTTCTGTTTGTGTTGATCAAAGGTAAAGAGAAAAAGAAACGTATAGACCCTTCATTCCTTCAGAATATCTCAAAGTACTTCACAACTAATTACTTGTTTATCAAATATAGCAATTATTGTTTCATAAGATAACAGGCCACCAGGACACAGAAAGATCCTATAAGCAATGAAATAAAGGTTGGATTTTTCTTTAAGTGTGTTAATGAGAGGATGCTATGAGATGAGAGGATTATTCATCCATTTCTATGGATCTTCCTTCACCCAATACTCTCATTCATTTGTGGAGCAGCTTTGGTTTAATAAGGCATGTAATGCTGCACCACTGGAACAAGGACAGGCAAAAGGCCAGTGAGTCAGGGCAAATGACCCAAGGATCAGTCGAAAGGCAGTGGTTTTAAGGGGAGAATGAGAGCGTTGGAAAGGTGTAGTGGGCAAATGCCAGGGATAGTGTTGTGGACAGCTGAGGCAAAGCCTTCGCTGATGTGGTGAAGGGAGCAGGGATGCAGCAGTGACCAGAACTAAAAGAACGTAGAGAAAAATAAATGCACGACTTGCTTAACAAAACTGAATTAGCAGAAGGAATTATTTTTAATTTACAGAGTTGTCCTTGAGTAATTAAAAGGTGAGGAATGATTAAGGCAGCAACTTGCATCGGACAGATTGACCAGGAAAATCTAGGCACTATTTGTATACACTGGAATTTAGAAGGATGAGAGGAGATCTTATCGAAACGTATAAGATTATTAAGGGGTTGGACACGTTAGAGGCAGGAAACATGTTCCCAATGTTGGGGGAGTCCAGAACAAGGGGCCACAGTTTAAGAATAAGGGGTAGGCCATTTAGAACTGACATGAAGAAAAACTTTTTCAGTCAGAGAGTTGTGAATCTGTGGAATTCTCTGCCTCAGAAGGCAGTGGAGGCCAATTCTCTGAATACATTCAAGAGAGAGCTAGATAGAGCTCTTAAGGATAGCGGAGTCAGGGGGTATGGGGAGAAGGCAGGAACGGGGTACTGATTGAGAATGATCAGCCATGATCACATTGAATGGCGGTGCTGGCACGAAGGGCCGAATGGCCTCCTCCTGCACCTATTGTTTATTGTCTATTTGGAGTGAGTGCATTCTTCGAGCTGGCCTTTTAGAAGGGCAGGATTTTTATCCCTGACACACTGGATAACCCCCTGAAACAAAAGAACGCATTGCAAAATCGATTATCTGAGAATATTTACATCTCTATACATATGTATAATGTGCGTCCACATTAACACTTTAGACATACTTTAAAATGTGCAGTGGCACTGCGAAAAGTGCAAAATAAATGCAAGGGACTTTCCACTTTCTTTCCCATTCCCTGATTGTCCCTTCGTCCTCCTTCAGATGGGAACTTCAGCCACAGTGAGTGGTGCACCACACTGACTCAGCCAGCCAGGCAGAGTGTGATCCTTCATACCCGCTACTTCGGTCGCCCCTTGTGGCATTTGTATAAACCAACTACCATGCCAGTTTCTTTACAGCTCTCAGCCAGAGCAGGGGAAGTGGAGTAGCTTTACTGCACCATTGGCAGAGGTTCTTTGAAACACTCAGGAGCTAACATGTGATGCATAATTAGATGTAGAAATAAGCAGCCTCTTATTTTGGGGATGGCGTTTGTAGGATCAATGTTTGGCACTGTGTGAATACCTCTGCTCCTCTTTGAAATGCCATACGATTCCATACGGCTCCTCCAATATTGTAGCGGTCCAGTACTGCATCATGGGATTGTGGCATTAACACACAATCTTTGACTCAAATACAAGAATCCCATAAGGACTAAACCAGAGTGTTCTTCACCCGCCATTGATCAATAACCTGATCCCTGATATAGAGTTGAACGGGAATAATCAGTGAATATATTGCCTCCGTAGTGAAAGTCCCAAATCTTCATTAGATGAGACTGTGCCTTTAAATCCCTTGGATGTTTGGATGCAGTGTTTTAGTCTGAGTACTGGGTGAGTGATGAGGAGCTAAATGGAGCTGTTAAAAAGGATCAATTAACAGATTAGCATTTTGCAGAGAGTCAAACATTAATCAACTGCCCTGTCCATTTATTTTTGTACATTGGGCTTAGTGGAAAGTATAGAACAGGGCCCACATCACGATGACTGAACAGAGCTATTAGCCAGAGGGAATCACAGCCGTTTTGAAAGAATATTAATATGACAGTTCACCCCAAAGAAACATTCTACACCCTCATTAATTTTAAACCAAAAATATAAGGTTAATGTAGAACAGTCTTTCCTTGTTTCAAAATCACTAGAGACAGAACAATGGTTTTAAGACATAAAGGTGTTTATTTAAAGCAGAATGCTCTGGTCTCCATGGACTCCATGTAGTCTCTGAGCTACATGTTGTTTCATTCCATATCCCCATTAACTTCCACATTGTAAGGTAGCTGGCTCCAGCGCACATATTTGCAGATATGATTCAGACGAACATACCACCATGTAAGGAGTACGTGCTCCCTGTCAATAGTGCCAGCTTAAAGATCAGACCTTCAGCTGAGGTACAGTCTGTCTTCTCGGGTGGATGTGAAATATCCCATAGCATTCTTTTGAAGTAAAGTAGGAAGCTCTGCATGGTGTTCTGGCCGATCAATACCCTTTTACCAATATCCCTTTGCCATTCTCTGCATGCTGCCAGTGGGAGCTCGCTGAGTATAGTTTATCTGTTATATCCCCTCCATTATAATGGGAGTTAACACTTAATAATACTTTACTGGCTTTAAAGCACTTTGGCATGTCTGAGGTCATGGAGATGTTGTTGAGATGCATGTCTGTCATGGTTAGATCTTCCTGGATGCTAGTGTGTCACCAGGCCACCTGCATGCTGATGCCTTTTTTTATTTCCACCAACAGTCTTCCTCTGATCTGATTCACCAGAGATGCTACAGTAATAGGAACAGTTTCGTTCCAAATCTCCAGCCAAGAAATTTGATTCAGGACAAATCAGTGAGTAAGAAATAATTTCACAAGTAGGATCAGGTTACTTGGGCTTTGCAGGCTGGTTTGGTCACTGCTCCATAAGCATTCCAGCTAAAGCTTGGTTTTGGAATCAGCTGACAAAACCGAAAATACAAAGTGGGAAGAAATTGCAGGATTTTCACTTGCTACCATTTTTAATGCAAGTTTAGTACTTTGCAAAGCCTTGATCTGGAGTCGTTTTCTCCTCGAATCAAAGGTTTGAAGTGGACTGAGCTTTGATCTAATCTGGGAGTATTGTGTGCTTTTACCAAGAACAAAAATGTGGGTTCACTCGCATTTTAGCAAAGAAACAACTGAACTGTTTAACTCTGTTTTACTTTCAATATTGACACATTTAATTTTACACACCATTTATTCACCATCCCTCATAGAGTCATAGAGTGATACGTTGTGGAAACAGGCCCTTCAGCCCAACTTGACCACACTGGCCAACATGTCCCAACTACACTAGTCCCACCTGCCTGCATTTGGTCCATATCCCCCTAAACCTATCCTATCTATCATGGCCCCAAGAAAAGGAAAAACATGAAGCAAGTTGTTGGGAAGGGAATCAGACGTAGGTCTGACTGTGTTAGGATGATGGGTTTACCTCCCTGGACAGTGTTAGTGAACATGTTTGTTTTTGCAACAATGTCGTGAAGGTATATTGTCCTCACAAATGGATTTAAACTGGATGTCATCGTGAGACTTGAAGTCCCTGCATTATTAGTAGTCTAGGTGATAATATTATGAATCTAAAAATTGAATCACTATCCATGCCTTCATATTAAAAATGCATTTTTTAATGTTTTTCTGCATCTCTATCCTTTTCCAATCTATAGGCTTTTAAAATACGCTTGATTGTCATCTGGCTTCAACGTTCTTTGACTCATGTTTTTCTCTCTCACTTTTATCTGCGTTCCTCTTTACTAATGACGCAAAATGGATGTTTCCACTAAAACTGATGTTCCATGGCACGGAACATCTGTCTGCAACCAAACATGTCAGACTAATATAGCCCAAGGTGTGGGACTATGCACTGAATTACACATGGAAGCATGATGAAGCTATTGTACTAGCTCCATGAGGATAGGCTTAAGGATTAGAACACTTCCATCATTGAAAACTGAAGGGCAGGAGCCTATGTAAGAACCTCTTTGACGTATTACTAGTGAATTATATGTGAAAGGACTGCTCTAAACACAGTGATTAACATTTATCTCGGATGCATATTTTTGTTGTATTTTTACCCCCAAAATATATACAATTTGCAAAATACTCTACGTTCATATGTAAACATTCACAATAGAAGATGTATTCTATTTCCTTATAAGATTTACAGTTTATCATTAGGACATTATTTTTTCTTTCACCTACATTCCATGGGTGTACGCCTGAGAGGTTCGTGCACAGGGTCTTGCACAGCTCTTCAGTTTGCAATGACAGAAAAGTACTAAGCCTTAAACTTTTCATTGTGAGGCCTTCGCAAAGACTGTACCAAGCTTCAGTGCGTCCCTCAGTACATTGCACTAGACTTCTCGCAACATTTGGTTGCAGACAGCTGCCTGCCTTGAAATGCCGCCAGGTTTCAGACAGTAAGATGCACCATTCACCAAGTTGATTAACTTTCTTGCAGCAGTCCACAGAGCACAAACTGTCACGTGATGGAGCTGTGTGGGATGAATCTTGACAGACCACTAAATCCCTTTCCAGATCTTTTTGACAAATCCATAATCTGGAAGGAGATAATAATAATAATAATAATAATGCATTTTATTTATATAGCGCTTTTCATATACTCAAAGACGCTTTACAGAGATTTAGAGAACATAGGGAAATGAATAAATAGATAAATAAGTAAATAAGTAAACGAACAGAGAAAGGAGACAGAAGGTGAGGTGACCTTCAGTGGTTGAAGGCAGTACTGAACAGGTGAGACTTCAGCGATGTTTTGAATGTGGTGAGTGTGGAGGAGTCTCTAACGGTTTGGGGTAGTGAGTTCCATAGGGTGGGAGCAGCGATGGAGAAAGCCCTGTCCCCCCAGGATCTGAGTTTGGTCCGGATGTGGGGGGATAGGAGATTGGCAGCAGCAGAGCGGAGGGTGCAGGTGGGAGTGTGCCTGTGGAGGAGGTCGGTCAGGTAGGATGGGGCCAGGTTATGGAGGGCTTTGTAGGTTATGAGGAGGATTTTGTCCTGGATTCTCTGGGGGATGGGGAGCCAGTGGAGTTTGTAAAGGACGGGGGTGATATGGTCACGGATCGGGGTGTGGGTGAGTAGACGGGCAGCGGAGTTTTGAATGTATTGAAGTTTACTGATGATTTTTGAGGGTGCGCCATAGAGGAGGCTGTTGCAGTAGTCCAGACGGGAGGTGATGAAGGCGTGGATGAGGGTTTCTGCAGCTGTGGAGGAGAGGGATGGACGGAGACGGGCAATGTTTTTGAGGTGGAAGAAGGCTGTCTTTGTGATGTGTTTGATGTGTTTGTCGAAGGAGAGGGTTTGATCAAAGATGATTCCAAGATTCCGGATGTGAGATAGATGATCATCTCATCTCCACCACAACCTGTGTTTGAGACCAATGAGCAGGAAGGATCTGAGAGGAAGGGCAATATCACGGTCCTTGTTTGAAACTTCTACTGATGAAAGTTTCTGCCAAGTGACTTTAACAGTCCATTTGGGAACCCACGAAATAGCATCCACCATCTCCTTTTCCCTCAGGGATATTCCACACAGAACACTGTCTGATTGACTGGCAGACCATGTGTGCTTCTGCACAAACTGCTGTGCGAGGGACAGGTGGTACTGCATAGTCCAGCTGAAAGGAACAACCTACTGCAATGTGGCCAGAATCTCCTTAACAATGAGGGCAGGTAAAACGTCGACACATAGGTTTGATTACCTGGAAATGCTGGCAATATGGTTTGGAGCAGTGAGGGAATGCAACGAAAAATGGAACCTATTAATTTCCAGTGAGTCGGGGAGAAGTGTAATCAGTGTCGCCCTCAATTGCCATTTTTCACCTCTAGCTGATTAGACTGCAGCAGACACGGTGAGAGACATGGACCAACACTGAGAACAGCTCACACTCAGTCATCTGATTCATTCCCACAATTGAGAGGGATGGTGCTTCTAAAACCCCATTTCCAGTTGCACCTTGATTAATGGGCTCCATCCTGTATGCATATTCCCTGCTCCTGCAAACCATCTTGCCAGCATGTTCAGGCAATCGGACCTGACAGTGGAGAATAAAGGATCAGAGAGACCATTTGCCAAAGACCATTTTCTTGCTTTTGTTAGAATTCGCTCTAGCCCCAGAGGCCTGATCAGACTGGTCGTCAATCTGCAGACCAACAGTGGTCTGAGCAGGAGGATGTCAACTGCACATTGATCTGAGGGTCTCCGTCCTGGGATCAATACTGCTCCAATGCCACATCCTTCCTTTCATCAAAAGGCAATACAACAGATGAGCAAGATAGTCTTGCATCGCTGTCACCTTGATCAGAAGGTACTTACTGCTTTAAACCAGCAGATGGCAATTGGGAGCATAGAACCACACACCAGTCAACCAAGACAAGTTTTGTTTCCCCTCTAGCTTTATCTCCTGTTTTAATATCTGGTTGGTAAAAATGATTATTAAGTTTAATGAAAAAATATTTATTACTTGTTAGGGGTGAGAAAATACCTAATTGGATAATGAAGAGAACACGTTATGATTGGCTTTGGGAAGATGGGGTGCAACAAGAATGGGCCAAGATTGAGAATGTGAAGCCAGTGAGATCACATGATGACACCCAACATCCATCCAAAGTAATCAGTGGGGCGTTTCTGAATGTAGACAACACTGAGGCACAAAGTTAGAACCAGAGTAGGCAGGTCACAACTTGCCCAGGCTCTGCCGTTGGTCAAGGACTACCTCTCCCGGCAGCTTCATAGACATAGCTGTCGAGTTGTGATAGATTCTATGCAAAGTAGTAAATGATGGAACAATTTCAATGGTAGGCAAGTGTATTCAAGTCCTGAAGATTCCAGGAACACAGTTTCATACTCAAGACTCAGCATTGAACTACTTGAAATCCCATGGGTTTACCAAGAAATTAGCTCGTCAACCAGTTTTAATTGAAACTAATAAAACGGGAAATGCTGCAACCACTCAGCAGCTGAGGAAACATGTGGAGAGGGAAACAGTTAACGTTTTGGCACAATGACTTTCCATTATAATGTTAGAAATTAAGTGTATTTAAAGATGCAGAGAAGAAGTATGGTGAGCAGACCAAATGGAACTTCTGTGCTAGGATAGAGACCAAGCTTTAGTTTAGTGAGTCCTGAGGGCTGTGGTGTAACCGGTTGAAGGATGAGATGCTGTGTTGAGTTGAGATTGCCATCGTCTCAGTTCTGTACTGGGGCAATATCACATTGGATAGACACAGTGATTAGAAAGTCAAACTCGCTGCCACAGGAACCGATTGAGGTGAATAGCATTATTATATTTGGAAAGAAGCCTGATGCATATATGAAACCAAAAGGAATAAAGTGCATCAGTGATTAAGAAACCATCAGTATAGATGGTGGCCACTCAGCCCATATCTCTATATTCTAATGCAACTGTTATGCCTTGCTTGATATCCCTCTATTTCTTTGTAATATTGTAGGTTCATGTCCAACTCCATTTTGGACTTTCATTGTCATCTTCTACTAACTTTTCAGTTGGAACAAAACATTCTTAGTTACTCACCAGGTAAAAACATTTCACCTCATCTCCCCTCCAATGATTTTAATTTCATGACCTTTGCTTGCTGACCGATTCACGTGACGGATCATCTATCCATTGTCTAACCTCCAATCGTCTTGAAATCCTCTACTAAATCATCTCTTCATCTTCTAGGTTCCAAGGAGAATAGTTCTAACTTTACAACCCTCTGCTCATTATCTAACTGCCCCATCACTTGTAACTTCTGTAAATCTATACCAAATCTGCATCCTTTTTAAAGTGATGCTAACAGGGTGAAAAGAAACAATGGAAAGGTGATGCATGAACAAAACACCAGTATAGATTATTTGAGTAGAATGGCTCCTTTTTTATGCTGCACATATAATACTTGATCTAGACAAATTCTAACAATTTACAGCACAATTCTCATAGGTGTCTCACGATATATCTTTCTGAGTCCTTTAGCGGGGGGGGGGGGGGGGGGTATTGTTATTGACTCAAAAAAATAATCATTTGGGAAAGAAGAAGAATGTTTCTTGATTAGCTTTGGGAAGATACATGACAGCAGAATGGACATGTTAGCTAACCAATGGCTGTCAATGAAGGTGGTGGAAATGGAACAAAAAATAATTGGAAAAGCACGATTGGGGAATAAACCTGCAGTGTTATAGGGGCAGAGGGTGGGAACAAGATTCACTGGATTATTCAATCGAAAGACCCATGAGATAAAGGCACCCTCAATGTAAGATGGCTACTTAGAGTCATAGAGGTATAGAGTGATACAGCGTAGAAACAAGCCCTTCGGCCCGACTTGCCCACGCTGGCCAACATGTCCCAGCTACACTAGTCCCACCTGTCTGCATTTGGTCCATATCCCTCCAAACCAGACCTGTCCATGTAACTGTTACTAACTGCTACTTTGCGAAGTTGAGCTAAAGGGGAGAGAACAAATAACCTTGGAGAGCAGGTGGGTGACATTGTCCTTTTACAGCCATGAAGATGAGGCACACCTGTCCGTATCGATAGTGGTTTTGTGCCAGTTAGTTTAGTTTGTTCAAAGAAAGTGGTGATTCCGTTTCATTTAAACTGAACAGATTGATAATTATTTGAAGACACGTGGTGACATTTATGCATATTGCATTTTCCAAAGTTTCTATTGTAGATTTTGTAGCCCTGCATCAAAACAATTTGTATTTCAAACTGGACATCATTCCCAATTCCACTGGCCCTTCTACCCGTCCTCCAGTTAATTGGTGTCAATTAAAATGATTGATACTTCGGGCTTTAGCTAGACTTGACATTAAATGATGCAAAAGATACTGAAGTGAGGGAAAGAATCCTGGTTTAGGATAAATAATTTATAATGAATTTTAATAATCCCTATAATCTTTTATGTATAGATCTGAGTTTTCATGTACAGACATGCAAACGGTTTATACTATAGATATAGAACAAAAATACACTATTGCATTTATATGATCGCTTCCATAACCTCAGGACATTTTACAACCAATGAAGTACTTTCATGTTTAACGCTGCCGTACTGCAAGAAACACAGCAGCCAGTTTGTGCAGTCTTATCAGGTCATGAGGAATTTTGGTTGAAGAATAAGTGTTGAGATCAGACACAGGAATATTCTCTCTGCTCTTCAAAGCCACACAAGGATTTTTCCCCCATTTAGATCGGGCAGTTAAGGGCTTAAGCTTAATGTCTTAATCTCAAAGACTGTACTTTTGACACTGCAGTCCTCCCTCATAGAATGTTAACTTGAGGTGGTCTCAGTGGAACTTGAATCTTCCGACCCACTGCTCACCACCACAGCCATTGCTGTACTTTGCAAATTCAATGTCTTTTGTTCTTTTTTTTTGAACATGTGGCCTAGACAATGTCCAAACACTAGCAGGATTCTCCCGATGTAGCCCACCTCTCCGAACCTTCTGCTTGGGATTGTTGGCATAATGAAAATCGACTTAGATAAGGAAAAGACATCTTTCAGATAGGCGTCCGGAAAGCAAGATTTCACAGGAATGGGCATGGTAGATGGCCAATGGAAGTCGAGATGGGTTTCAAAATGAAATTGGACAGGCACATGAAGGAAATAAAAATGCAGGGATCGAGTAAGATGATGGGGCAGAGTGGATTGCTGTATAGTAAGTAGGTGTGGACCATGTGGACTAAAGACCTCTTGTGCTGCAATAATACTATGAATCTGAGGTGGCTACCCTGAGGGAAGAGTAAAGAGAAAGGTGTAAGTAACCCTCTAGTACCTCACCCAAGTGGCCATTCACCTTGTGTGAGTCTTGATCAGTTCAGAATTATTATAGTCAAACACCATTCTAATCTGACCCAGTGTTCACAACTAACTATACATTGCAGTGGAAATCCTGGCTCTTCGTCATCCTTTGCTCTTCGTCTTCCTCTTATATTTAGAACCATCCCGTAGGACTTCCCAGTACAGCTCACCAACTATCCCACTCTTAAACCGGTCCTTGACAACTCAATTGCGGACAATTAGGGAGGTGATGGATGATGCTGGGTTTGCAATGAGTGCCTCAAATCACTGCCATCAGTGAATTAGGACTTGTGGAGTGCTCTGTGTTATCCACTTTACCACAGGATCAATGAGAGGAAGCAGTCCATAGGGGTCGGTCCTGTAACTCACAACGAGAGCAGAAACTTTAACCAGGAAAACAATGAAATGGACTTGTATTTAAAAAGCAAAGGGTAGTAACCGAAGGAGACTGGTCTCACCATTCTCAGCTCAGTTTTCATTCAATCAGAAGTGAGAAAATCAATGGGACTTGTTTTTGAGTAGGACCAGCAGGAGATCTTGGTGTATTTCAGACGTTGGACCATCTGGGACATTAGAAGTCAAATCGTCTTAAATTAGTTTAAATATTATCTGGATTACCGGGACAGAGGTTTTCCCGGAACAGAAGGATCTTGATCCAAAATGTCACCTGTCCATGTTCTTCAGAGATGCTGCTTAACCCATTGAGTTACTCCAGTACTTTTTGTCTTTTTTTTTTAAACCAGCAATCGCAGTTCCTTGTTTCTACAGAAGTGTTTTCACAGCGTAGATAAAGATGAGGAATGTCATTTGATACATCTTATCCAACTAGAGTTCCCTTCCTTCCTAACATCATATAATTTGACAAATTATTGAAGAATTTTACTAATTCTGAGGCAAAATACTGCAGATGTTGGAAATCTGTAATATAAACTGAAAGTGCTGAAAATAGCTCGGTGCATTGGTTGCAAAGATAATGTTTCAATTCCACAACCTGTTGGTGGGAATTCCAGCTGCACAGTTCTCTCTCGGTCTATTGAAGGTGTGGATCACAGTGGATGAGAATCTCCTCCTCCCAAATAGCCTTTCCCTGCTTTGATTGCTGACAGCCCCTGGTCAAATTTGACAGTATAGTTTATATTTTTTCAATTTTGCTGTTTCTGTAGCAATTACTGTATTTTCTTTCTGTGCTGGGCACTTTCTTCATGCGCAAATAAATTAAAGTTCCTTTAGCCTTTCCTTCACCCTGTGTTTGCAATTGCCCTCTCTGCATAAATTCTCACTCAAATTTCCTTTGTATCAAAATTCCTTTATATCAATATTGGGACAAGAAGGTGGCGCAGCGGTAGAGTTGCTGCCTTGCAGCGCTCACAGCACCGGAGACCCGGGTTCGATCCCGACTGCGGATGCTGTCTGTACAGAGTTTGTACGTTCTCCCCATGACCGCATAGGTTTTCTCCGAGTTCTTTGATTGCCTCCCACTCTCTAAAGAGGTTTATAGGTTAATTGGCTTGGTATGGGTGCAAATTGTCCTTAGTGGGTGTAGGATAATATTAATGTGCAGGGATCACTGGTCGGTGCGGACTCCATGGGCCGAAGGGCCTGTTTCCATGCTGTATCTCTAAGTTAAAAAAACTAAACTAAACTAAAAGAATTCATTCTCGGTAAAGCAATTTGGATCAGCTGATGGATTTGAAAAATTCTATATACAATTCCTCCACTGTTGTGACAATGTCGTTCAACATTCTATGTGCTTTGAATAGTTTGTTTTATTACACACCTCACCCTGAGAAAATCTCTTACAACACTTCTCTCCTCCCTTAGTTTATATATTAACCTTTTGAATCTACCGTAAAGTTTCTTGTTATTCAAATGCACCCCAGAGGTCTTGTGTGAACTTGTTTTGCTATCTATTCATTGTAATTGTTTCTTCTCTGGGTTTTTTGCTTCACATCCCTGCACCAGATTTTGTTTGGAACACTTTATTCAAATTAATTACAATCTGGGACAAATAATAATGAAACTTTACACGATCAGCTGGTGCATAGTGGTCACGTTTAGGACTCAATGCCTATGGGCCAAGGAAGAGTGAAGAAATTAGCCAAGGTCTTATGACGTTAATCAGAATAGGGGGAGGAGGTGTCAGCTATCAAGGTACACAGTTGTTTTGCCATTGCTGCTGTTAGTTATTTTTAGCCTCAAACCCTCGTTCTTTGTTGATATCCCTTCAATGCTATTTCATTCCCACCACAGTTAATATGTATCTTCATTTCAAAGATTACAGTTGGTTCTGTATCAGCGGGTTTGTTTTCCACACTCTTTGGACAAAGAAATGTTTTCTAAATTTGAACTTAACTGGGTTAGTTTAAATTACAAATCCCAAATTCTGGATTCCTCCATTGAAGGAGAGTGTCCTTTGTGCTATCATTTCCCTTGACTTGGTGCCAACTGAAGCCACAAGATTAGGCAAAGTATTGTAGGTGGGGTGGGTTCACATCTGGGCTCACAACAGTTCATTGTAAAGCAAAGGCTCAATTGACTCAGGAGTACAGACCGGTTAAAGGAGGAATAAACAGAGCTTATTAAATAGGAAACCATAGCAACTTCTCTGGTGAGATGCAAGGGGCCCTGTCATGGTTCATCCCAAGCAGCTGGGTAACAGAAGACTCATTTATGGGCTGTTCCCAGGCATGCATTCAAAGACGAACATCAAGTGTGGCTGGAAGACCATCAATTTGGTGAAAGATGGTCTGCCCAAAACATGTTGGTCTGACAGCACAGCGAGATGTCCAAAAGGCAATGATGCAGACTGACCAATTCCAGAATACTGGGGTACATGCTGTGGGGTGCACCAAAGCTCGGTGCAGCCAACGCCAAGGCTGTCTGGGGGAGGACCACAGTCCACGGTCCTTCCATTACTTGAACTGAGGGGCTGAGTCTGGTGAAGACACCCCTCAAACAAGGGAAGAGATATCACCCCCCGTGCCTCAATAGTGGCAATGGTGCTCTTTGCAAAGAAAAAGGGAGGTGCTAATCCTGAGTATAACACTAGCAATATTGAATGTGTAGACATTATACAAAAGAAAGCAGGGTCATTTCTCCTGTGGGATGCATTGAATGGAGGATAGTTGCAGACAGATCCAACGCTCAAAGTCCATCTCCCTCTCCTTAAGCATTGTGGTTACCATGCTTGTTTGGCAGGGTCTCCACTCTGGGTGGGAATAATTGATTTTAGGCAGCATTTTCGAAGGACATCGTGGTCAGGCATGCTGGTGTTCAGTGAGCAGCAGCCAGGGATACCAAGGAATGCATTCGTCAAGGGCAAGTCCAATGTTTATTGGTCGGCATTTGCTGGATGGAGATGATGATGCTGGGGCCATTTGGTGGTCCTGATGTCGTTTAGACCAGTTGAAGATTGGCTATCTCAGTGCTAATGTAAGGAAGAAAGATTTATCAATGTTTACCACTGAGAAAGGTTGATTGCACTCACAGCCATCTGTTAAATAAGAAAATAAATTTGCATTTCCATAACTTCGTTCATGGCTAAAGCACTCTACTGTCAATGAAGTATTTCTGAAGCACAGAAAAGGAAGTAAGAACAAAGGTGAAGGACTATTACATACTAAAAGATTCGGGAGCTTCCAGCCACTCTCAAACCACGTTTCTTCCTTTCCTCCTTTCTCTGTGAAAACTTGTTTTACATTTCCAATTGTGTCAGAAAGTCGTCAACGTGAAGCATTAACACTGTTTCTCCCTCCACACCCACTACTTGATCTGCTGAGTATGTACGGCATATTCTGTTTTCATTTCAGGTTCCCAGCATCTGCATTATTTTGGTTTCAGAAGCAATCGGGAGGTCGGTCGGATCATTGATGAACTGTAAGCATGGCCACCGAGTTGTTGGAGCATCGAGCGTCCTTTGATAAAGAATGTAAGTGAACCAGTTGAGTTCTTTTGATTTCATCATTACTTTTATTATCATTAATTTTGCTTTATTTCTGTATCCTTTGAAACTGAATGTAAAATTCTCAGTTTGCCCTGGTGGAATCTAAGGTGGAGTGCCCTGGGTTATTCATCAGTAGTATCATAGAAACATCGAAAATAGGTGCAGGAGTAGGCCATTTGGCCCTTCGAGCCAGCACCGCCATTCACTGTGATCATGGCTGATCATCCAAAATCAGTACCCCGTTCCTGCTTTTTCCCCACATCCTTTGATTCCTTTAGCCCTAAGAGCTAAATCTAACTCAGCATGGTCTATGAAGTCCAGGATACATGCCTTCAGGTCAGTCCTAGAGTCATAGAGTGATAGGGTGTGGAAACAGGCCCTTTGGCCCAACTCGCCCACACCGGCCAACAATGTCCCAGCCACACTAGTCCCACTTGCCTGCGCTTGGTCCATATCCCTCCAAACCTGTCCTATCCATGTACATGTCTAATTGTTTCTTAAACAATGGGATAGTCCCAGCCTCAACTACCTCCTCTGGCAGCTTGTTCCATCCACCCACCACCCTTTGTGTGAAAAGGTTACCCCCTCGGATTTCTATTAAATCTTTTCCCCTTCACCTTGAACCTATGTCCTCTGGCCCTGTGTGATAGATATCCCTCCAGTGCAGATAGATTGCAATCTGAGCTTCCACTTGTGTGTGGCATCCGGACAAGGAAATGGAGGATTGGCAATATCTGAGAAACCAGCCCTGAGATCTTGGAAACCATGTCGGGAATCCGGCAAGAATCTCGCGTTAGGACAAGACGTACAACCTAGAAATGGGCCATGACATTTGAAAGCCCAGCGGGGAAGCGTCAGCGAAGGGGTTAAGTTGTCAAAGTGAAGGCTTTGACTGCGGGAGCGGGATTTTTTTTCTCCTTTGATGATGTCGGAGAGATCTCTCATCCTCTTTGTTTCAGCCTCGTACAAAGGATAACATTATTTCAAGGCACGATGCTGCCATCCGCACCTGACAGATCGCTTCCCAAGGAATGTAGCCGGAATCTTAATATCTGTCTGTGCCCAGCCATTGATTCCTCCGTGCCTATTGATGCAGTTACTCAACATCCTGTAACATCTACCTAACGCCCCCCAGCTCCCCTCCCCTCCCTCCACACGCATACATACATTCACACATGCACAAACACATACAAGCACACACACATACTAGCACTCACATACTAGCATACATGCACACACACACATACAAGCACACATGCACACACAAACATGCACACACATACATACATTCCCACATGCACAAACACATACAAGCACACACACATACAAGCACACATACACACTTTCACACATACAAGCACACATGCACACACACATACATACATGCACACACATACAAGCCCACATACACACTTTCACACATACAAGCACACATGCACACACAAACATGCACACATACACACTTTCACACATACAAGCACACACACATACAAGCACACTTTCACACATACAAGTACACGTACATACACATACAAGCGCACACACACGCAAACACATACGTACAGAGACATCATAGACACACACACATGTGCACAGACCCATCTGTCTCTCCCACAGGTGATGCGGTACATTTTAAACACTGGAAGCCGCATTGGTGTTAGGTTGGCGAGCGGTGTAGCTGAACCGCCCCCGCCTGCGAGTGAAGCGGCCTCTTCATACCACCCACCCGCCCCATAAAGATGTCGTTTAGAGGAACCGACTCCAAGCATCCAGTTCCAAGCCCACCCTTCCCCTGCGCCCCACCACGGGACTCGCCAGCCTGAGTTTGACCAATTCTTATATTTTATGTTGGCCTTCTGTTTATTGAAATAATTGGTTTGAAGCAGACGGCGTCTGTTTCAGTAACATCTCAGGATGAATCAGGTCCACTTATTAGCATCTTCTATGGTCTTAATGATAACGCAGCCCCCTCCCCCCCACCCCCCACACACACACGCACACACCCTCTGAACAGTGTTGCCCCCCCGTATTACCAGTATGTTAGAGATGACCCACAGCTTCGTACAGTGGGGGTGACGGGGAGAATCCAGCTTTCAGCGTGCTGGTTTGAAAAGCTGGGGTTGTTATAATGGATCTCCCCTCCCTCCCTCCCCTCCCCTCACCTCCCCTCACCTCGCCACCTCTGTCCATCTTTCCCCGCTCTGCAGAAGGGAAGGGAGCGGTAATCAGAGCGCTATTGATTTCTGCTTCCGCCAGTGCTGTTAGCGTTTGGTCTGACTCGGGGAGAGAGGGAGAGAGGGAGGGAGGGAGGGAGGGAGGGGGAGAGAGAGGGAGTCTGACAAAGGAGAAATCCTTTACAGGAGAGAGAGAGAGGGGGCAGTGTGGTCCAACAAACACTCCTGTGTGTCACTGCCTGGTGTGTGTCGGCCATCGGCAACCTCCCTTGCAAGATTACAGCCAGACCCAGCTCCAGACTATATGTGCTGTAAAAAAAAAAGCGAGCGAGCCAGCCGCATCGATAGTGCTATGTCTACATGGTGAAGTTGAAAGACAGTGCGTGTGATGCCGGTGGACGAGACTGCCCTGGCGACGAGGATAATGTTGCTGGCGTGTTGTGTGTACTCTCTCTGAAGAGGTGAGAAAAGAAGTCGGACGTTCGTGCATGAGGTTTTGCGGGCAATCCGGCAGCTTGTTCTAGTTACCGGTCACCGGGGCCAGGGTTACGAATGTGGGATTTTCTCTTTTTAATGTTATGTTTGAATGGGCAGAGTTTGGGATCTCCAGTGGAGGGGCCCTGCCTCTCCCCCTGCCTCTCCCCCTGCCTCTCCCCCTGCCTCTCCCCCTGCCTCTCCCCCTGCCTCTCCCCCTGCCTGTCTGGGTCTCTCTCCCCCTGCCTGTCTGGGTCTCTCTCCCCCTGCCTGCCTGGGTCTCTCTCCCCCTGCCTGCTGTCTGCCTCCTCTGCGAAGGTGCTTCCAGCCCGTCTAGGTCGATCATCTTATCCGCGTCGCTTTAAAGCCGGAGAGGGGGACTGAGGGAATGCATTTTTTTTAAAGGGGGGGGGGGGGGTTGGGCGAGAGGGGGGGTTGGGCGAGAAGGGGGGTGTCGCTTCCCTCCGCGAGATTTTTGTTTGGAACCGTTTCTGTCGGCACAAAGTTCACGGAAAGTGCCTGTTCCTCTGGTCACCGTTGACCAAGACTGACACAGGGTATGTGTGAAGGGGGGTGAGAGGGAGGGGGGGGGGGGGGAGAGAGGGATGGGGGGGGGGGGAGAGAGGGAGGGGGGGGGGAGAGAGAGAGAGAGAGAGAGAGAGAGAGAGAGAGAGAGGGGGGGGGCAGCAATATCTCTGCCAGATTCCCCCCTGTGTATACTGAATGACACATCAGAAGTGCAGTTGTTAATTTGGCCTTGGCTTGGTCCAGGCAGCTGATGCATGAGGCCCCTGTGACAGGGTTCACAAAATACACAGCGAAGGGAGCAGTCGAGAAGGTGGCAGCCGAGAGGGGGGGGGGGGGGGGGGTTTACAGAGAGGACGAGGAATAGGAGAGAGAATACCCTCGGTGCGAGCGGAGATCTGTCTACCTGGTTCACCATTTGGTCGGGAAGCTGAGACGACGGGGCAGCGAAAATCAGGATCTCTCTTTTTTTTCTCTCAACAGTCAAGTTCTGGGATTTGTGTGTTTTTGTTTTTAATCATTAAATTTCCTCTCACTCCTCCCGGGGCTGGTGGCAGACTGTGTGGTGTCCAATGCGAATAGGTGAGTTGTGAAGTGATGTTTGCTTATCACCTCTTCCCTCCCACCACTGTCCTCCCTCCTCTGCTTGTCATTTGCTTCTTAAACCTGATATTTATGGGCTCGGGGCTGGGTAAATCTCCCCTGTCCCTTGACTTGCTTGGCAGACTCTGCCTCCTGTCTCTCTCTCCCCCCCCCCCCCCCCCCCCCCCCTCTCCTCTTCATTTCCTCCCATATTTCACCATAACAGGATGAACATTCAGCCCTGGACATGCTGAGAGAATAGGAAGGGGGGGGGGGGGGGGACTTCTCTAAAGAGACCCCCCCCCCAAAAAAAAAATATATATAATGTCATAAATAAATGCCGGGCCAAGGCACCGACAATAGGGAATAATGTCCTATTTCTAACCTCCCTTCTGTTTCTCAACATTTCTCCACCGATTTTTAAATCTTATTCATTCCTGCAAAGTAGAACTGGTTAAAGATGCGGGGAAGGTGAGACTTGGTGTGATGGGCAGGATTGGGGGATGAAGAGGTGATGTCGGGCTAAAGACGAAGAAGAAGAATAGATTCCTTGCGACTTACTCCGGACTGCTTTTGTTTTAAACTCTATTTAACATATCTCTATAAATGTGGAAATAAAACATTTTGCACTCCTCTCAGTCCCTGAGACCCTAACTTGTGATGTGTATCTCCTTAATCCACGGGTTAGGCTCTTGGGAGCTGTGTGCTGTGCGTTGACATCTTAAAATAGGAGGACATTTGGAAAGGGCAAGGTTGGGTGTTGAGGTGTGTGGGCGAGGGGGGGGTGGATAAATGGAACAATGTCAGATGACAATCTCACAGACGTCAGCTGGGATGGAAATTGTGTTTAAAAATTGAAACAAAAGGCATGTCTAGATTGGCGAGGAAGAGGAGATTCTGCGCGTTTAACTTTCTCTCCGCACACATGTTGTCAAGTGTTGGATGAGACGGTGGGATTGTTTTTTCTCGTGCATCCTCTCAGCCGCTGTTTCTATTGTCAAAAAATAAAGAAATCGAATAAAATGACTGATACTTTGAACTGATTCCGTGTGTGAGGTTTTGATGTTCTTCGCGAGTCCTCGTTAAGGAGAACGCCGGCGTTTCTGTGTTGAACTGTTGGGATGGATTTAAATTATCCGTACTGAGGTGACCCTTGTGAGGGAGCCCGGGTCAGTCAGCCCCTCTGTGTGTGTGTGTGTGTGTGTGTGTGTATGTATGTGTGTGTGTGTGTGTGTATGTATGTGTGTGTGTGTGTGTATGTATGTGTGTGTATGTCTCTGTGTGCGTGTGTATGTGTGACTGTATGTGTGTGTGCTAGTGTAGAGGGGAGTGGGGTGGTTATGTGGGGGGGTGGGATACATATAATACTGAGCAGAGGACAGAAATGTCTTTCCCCGCCAGGTAAGATGATTTTAAAAAAAAGTTCAGCAGACATCTCCCCTCAATTAACCTTCTGCTGTCTCGTCACAACATCACTCACTGCACGGCTCTTGTGGGGGGGGGGGGGGGGGGGGTGCCACCGAGGGGTCGGGAGAACCGCCGTAACAACCCGCATTTAATCATTGGTTTAACGAGGTAAACTGTCCAACTGATGTTGCACAGGAGGGCAGGCAGTCAGACAGACAGAACAATTATACCGCCCAAGGTGAGGCTGATAGCGAGACAGGTGCCCCGGGCTTTACAGGTAGATGCTTTAGAGAGAGGTGGCATTGAGAGGGGGGATTCCAGAGGGCAGACAGAGGAGGAGGAGGAGGGAGAGGGAGACCGGGATGCTCTGATGGTTACAAGCTGGAGGAGGTTGCGGAGACGGGGAGGAGACGAGAACACACGTGATTGGCGCAAATGAGTGGGAGGAAGCAACTTTAAAAATAAGAATATATATTAAAAACCCCAACCGTAGCTCAGGGCACCATAACTGTAACGGGGAAATGTGGTGGTGGGGGGGTAGAGAGAGAGAGAAATGCCTCTTTCCAGGTTTGGACTTTCACAGATTGTTTTACAAGGTGAGGGAAGAGAACTGGAAAAATAAAAAGAGAAACTGAATGGGCGGTGAATCTGAGCGGGGCACCAGGTTTGGGATAATTTGGTGAAAAAACGTCTGTCTCAGAGTGGGCCGGAGCAGGGTTTAATCAATGGGGGAAGGAAGGTAACATTGGGCCGCTGCAGCACAAACAGGTTACCCCAGCGGTGAAGTGCACTGAAATGAATAGCATAATTGCTAGTTGGGTCAATCACCGACAGGCTAGACTGGTCCAGACACATCAATTAGTGCTGTCTTTAAAGGGGAGGGGAAGGGGGGTCTCAGCAGAAACAAGCGAGGCCTTATTGATACTGATCTCCACAGCAGGAGAAAAAAACCTCCAGCTAGCAAAGTTCAAACCTACACCAGCATCTGTGGATGGAAATTTGAAACAAAAACTCCCAGAAAAAATGACCGACGAAATATAACAACACCGTCACCCCCCACTGATACAAATATTGTGGTGGGAGGGGGTCGTAGTCTTGGCATCTTTTCTGGCTCTCTTTCAGAGGGCTATAATGACGAGCCAGTCAGTGTGTGTTGGTTGGGCTTTAGAGAAACGCAAACTACCCTCTGCCAACCTATTGACTGGAGTTTAAAAAATCTTTGATTCAGTTGTGTAAAATCACTGAGCATTATTTTGTGTCGGAAGGAATTGCAGATGCTGGTTTAAACCGAAGATAGACACAAAATGCTGGAGTAACTCAGCGGGACAGACAGCATCTCTGGAGGGAAGGAGGAATGGGTGACGTTTCGGGTCGGGATCCTACTTCAGACAAGGGGAGAAGTATCTCGACCCTAAACGTCACCAATCCCTTCTCTCCAGAGATGCTGCCCCCCTACTCGAACATTATTCTGTTCTCTCTCTGGAGGGGGGGTTGTGGGGAAAGCCAATGCCGTTATCTTTCACCTGAGACGGTGCATTAAATGCCCACCATCCGCTCCCGTGGTTAGTGTTGGTGTGGAAGGACTTGCGTTCGTCGCCGCCTGTTCTCCCCCCGTCCCCGTCCCATTGATTAATTAAGGCAGCATCGGGATGTTGCGGAATGAGAAAGGTCGGATCAAACATGCGCCGTGGGCTTTGACAGCTCGATGTAGACAATAGACGCAGGAGAGGGAGAGAGAGAGAGAGAGGTTGTTGAGGGGTTGAGATTGTACATGCGCTTTATGTAACAAGATGCAAGGTATTCCCTTCGTCAACTTTGGGCTTGAATCTCACAAAATTGTGCCGAAAATGTAGCGACACTTGTGTGCTGCCTCGGTGTAATCTCCGATTCTGGCACTCATGTACTTAAGTATGTTTGTGCCTATGTATAATAAGATTTTTTGTTCTGAACTGCATGCAGAAAAAGATGCAATTTCACTGTACCTAGCTAGCTAGGTATGTGCGAGAATAAAGTACCATCCAACCATTGTATGTAGCCAGACTTTTAATCTGGTTAGAAATGGTGATCATGAGGTCTTATTGTCTGTGGTGGTATTGGGGATGGAATCGCAAGACGAAGGGGTGTGACCAATTACTCCATTAACCCCAAATAACGATAGGATGGGCATAATGACCCTAATGATGTTTAATTTATGATTGATATTAACACGTCCTGTCATTCGCTTTCCCTTTTCCTCCCTCATTAACCAAGTGAATCATTAGTAGGGGGGAAAACGGAAATCGGGCTGGTTTTTTTTTTCTGTTGGATAATGGGTTAATCGCCTGTGGAACATAGTTAGATTAATTATACACATTGAGAGACAACCCACCAATCTATCTCAGTGAAGGCATTCGGGCCTGACCTCCCCCTGATGGAATTCGACACTGAATTGAATTAAACCTCAGGTAAAAGGCTGGCGGGTCGTGCAATCTTTTATTGGAGCCGTCTACATCCGACCCACCTCCCCCCAGGCTGGGTTTATTCCTTTTAAATACCCGAATAAATCTTTCACACAGTAAGCGATGATACCTTCCACACCAGAAGATATACACACCGCTGCATTACTGTCCATCAGTAATGGACTTATCCGCTCATCACTAAAACGCTGCAGACAGAAACGAAATCTGCATCGCATTTTCTGTAATCCTTTATTTTACAATATTACAAGGGAGAATCTTTCTGTTGATTTGCTAAATGTTTCCGTTCCAATCCCCAGAAGCGATTGAAACACCGACAGTTTCCATTTCACCCAGAGCCGCTGAGCTAAAGGAACTGTTTCAGCTCAGACGCCACCCGCCACCCCCCTCCCTCTCTCCCCTCCCTCCCTCCCACTTGATGCCTCTGGTTTCATTTTAAGCAGGAAAATGCAGAGCACGGCGCAATACTGTCTGGTTGGTATGGAAACCAGCAGGGCCATTATCGCACCCTTCCCATTCGTCACGAAGGAGCTACACTTGACAGAGAATGCAGGAGAGAGAGGGAGAAAGAATAGCCATTATTAAAAATAAAGAGGACCTTAGAATCACCAGATTGCATTGTATGTAGATTAAAACTGTATTTATAGACGGCATGGGCTCTCCACACACGATCCCACCTATTTCATTTTGGTTCCTGAGGTCGGGGCTCCACGGGTGAAAGAATTTGTTGAGTCGCTGCCGGCCAGACACCCGCCACCTTTATTTATTGATAGCAGATTTTTTTTCTCTCGCTCGCTTGCTCGCCCTCCAGTCGAGGCCATTTATGCTGCTTATAATAAAATGCTTGGTTTAAGACCTGTGTGTTTGCTTATCATAGTCACCGGGAAGCGAGGGGCCATTAAGTTGGTGATGGGGAACACACAGTGTGTGTGGGGGAAGAAATTACTTCTAAATTTCCCTTGGACCTGCCTGCCTGATTTTCACTCATTGTAGACGTTAACCATTGCTGACTGAGCTCCAAAAAAAAAATGGTTTATTGGCTAAGGACATAAAAAGCCCCATAACAATGAAACCTTTTTTCAATCCATTCTTTATGCATCCTCTCTATCGCAATGCACCTGCTTTATAAGATTTTTAAACGACAGTGGATTGTGCCAATTCTTCCACTAATCTACCACTCCATCGCTGCTCGACTTTGACATCAGCAAGAGTTGTTCTTTTTCGAATGTTCCTGCATTTTCTTAAAATAATAGCCCTTCACCACGCAGAGCTGGCAAAGTACTTGTAGGATGATTAGATTCGTTTCAGGTTTTCTGTTTAAAAAAAAGATATGCTAGAACAGAAATACATTCCAAAGTCCTTTATCCTGCCACGATATGTCCACCATTGTTCATGTTCATTAGTGATGGGAGCAGAGTGAGGCCATTCAGCCCATCTAGTCTACTCCGTCATTCATTCGTGGCTGATCTATTTCTCCCCATTCCCCAGCCTTCTCCCCATAACCTCGGGACTGCTTATAAACTATTTATGGTCTGGAACCAGTCAAGGTCGAAGGTTCTTCTTGAATAATGAAAGGAAGAAAGAAATGAAAGAAAGGAAGGCATTGACCCTGGAAACCGAGGTGTCCAGAAGGCAGAAAGAATGAAAAAATTAGACTGGATTTGTTCAAGGAGTTTTGTCCAGAAGCATTTTTTTTTGCACAAAGGGTGGAGAATATCCACTCCTTTTCACCACCGATGCTGCCTGACCCGCTGAGTAACTCCAGCACTCTGTGGAGCATCACCTGTCCATGTTCTCCAGAGATGCTGCCTGACCCACTGAGTTACTCCAGCACTCTGTGAAACGTCACCTATCCATGTTCTCCAGAGATGCTGCCTGACCCGCTGAGTTACTCCAGCACTCTGTGAAACGTCACCTATCCATGTTCTCCAGAGATGCTGCCTGACCCGCTGAGTTACTCCAGCACTCTGTGAAACGTCACCTATCCATGTTCTCCAGAGATGCTGCCTGACCCGCTGAGTTACTCCAGCTTTTTGTGCCTATTTTCAAGAAAATCTGGAATCTGCTTCAGAAGCTGCTGTTCTGAGTAATTTCAAAAGTCAGATGAATAGATATTTGATATCTATTAAATGTAATAACAGATTAATAGATATGAATAGATATTTGTTAGCAAAGGGTTGCAGAAACATAACTTTTTTTTTACCTTCCTTCACAGTGTGCAGGTGCTTGGAGGTGCTCTGTGATCGACGTTTGTCTTGAATTATGTAGTTGTGTGTTTTTGTTGCCTTTTAGGTGTTGTTGACTGCATGGTAACTAAATTTCGTTCAAACTTGTTTTGAATGACAAATAAAGATATTCTATTCTAAAATGAGGAGGGTTGCTGTAATACAGATACAAGTCAGGCATATTATAATAAAACCAGATCAGAATAGAGCTTTACCAGAGTAATTGGCGGAAAGGGGGCATATTCCTATCGACTGGTCTTGTCTAACGGACCAGAGGGGTCAAATATCTCCTTCTGATCCTGAGGAACAGAGAGTGACTGATCTCATTCTGCCTTTGCAGTAGCCACCCTGTAACAACGTTTAACAACCCTGGGGCTGAATATCTTCTTTGTTACCCAGTGTAGCAGCTTCAAAGGGGCTGAATGGCCTCCTGTGCCTGTGTGATGAACTTGATGGGGGTGAATGACTTCCTCCTGTTCCAGTCTAACAAACCTAAAGGTGCTGAATGGCCACTGTCCCACGCTACATTCCTTCACCATTCCCCGGCGAGTCTCCAGGACACGAGAGAAAAAAGCAACAGAACAAAATTCTACAATTTTTAGGGAAAGACTGGGCCGTGCCTTTGTGAGCCCTGAAGGCAAGGGAGCTACACAGTAATCCCTTTAATTGTCAAAACTTTCTCTCCTCTTAGACTGTAATTACTGAAAACAATGAGACTTGGGGAGAAATAAAGACCTGTTGGTCTGAGCCATCAGACAAATAATTCTTGCTTTCCTGAAACATTTTTAAAACACATGAAAGGGAATTGTGATTTACAGTTCCCAGCACATGGTTCAAAGTTGAGGGTGTCATGATCTCCTGCGGGAATTGACAGAAAATCTCTTTAATCACAAAAGTAAGTGTTGTGTGTAATGAAAGACAGCTTCTGTGACAAGCGTGTTCATTGAGGGTATTGTTTGTGAAACGCAGTGGAAGTGGTTCTCTCTGAAGACCCTCTCTCTGTGTGTGTGTGTGGCGGTCTCTCTGCTCTTTGATCACATGTCCTCCTTGCTCATTCAGAGGTGCTGGTGCTTCAGAAGTGTTAAGTGTTACTTCTCTTTTCCTAATAAAAGAAGCCATTATGCGCTTTCCACGGCCTGTACATGTATCCGTGTGTTCAGTAAATGGGTGTGCGAGTGCGTGTTATTGTTGTTGCTGTGTCTGTGAATGTGCGGCAGTGGACATTTCGGTATGTTTGACTGTCTATGCATGTCTGACCGTGTATATTTACCCATGACTCTGACTGTGTGCTGGGGCTGCATCTACGGGTCTGTCCATATATAAGAAGGGCTATTGACAAGGATGGTGATAGACGACAAGGGGATCGACAAGTGGTAGATGAAATTTAATACAAAGAGAAAGCAGAGATTATAAAGGCTAAATGGAGCAGTTCTAAAGATTATGCAGGAACAAAAGGGCAGGGATATATGTGTGCATACAATCTTTGCAAGTGGCACAATGAGAGGGTACACTTAGTAAAGCATATGAGATTCTGAATTTCATAAATAGAGCCATGCAGTACAAAAGCAAGGCAGGTTATGCTGAAACCGTATAAAATACTGGTTAGGCCATGATTAGATAATTGCATCTAGTTCGGTTCATCACACAAAGGAATTTAATATGCACTTGAGGCTAAATAACGCATGGCATCGGGGGGAAAAGCATAGAAATGGAACTGAATAGATTGTTTTATACATGGAATCAACGGGCCAAATGGCCTCTTTCCCTGCTGTTACAATTCTGGGATCGTGCAAGTGTGAAATAGTGGTGCAAGTGTATATGTCTGTAATATCTGTTTGTGTCAGCACAATTTGCATCTCTATGTTTGTGTGTGTGAGAGTGGTGTGTGTGTGTGTGTGTGAGAGTGGTGTGTGTGTGTGTGTGTGTGTGAGAGTGGTGTGTGTGTGTGTGTGTGTGTATGTGAGAGTGGTGTGTGTGTGTGTGTGTGTGTGTGAGAGTGGTGTGTGTGTGTGTGTGTGTGTGTATGTGAGAGTGGTGTGTGTGTGTGTGTGTGAGAGTGGTGTGTGTGTGTGTGTGTGTGTGTGTGAGAGTGGTGTGTGTGTGTGTGTGTGAGAGTGGTGTGTGTGTGTGTGTGTGTGAGAGTGGTGTGTGTGTGTGTGTGTGAGAGTGGTGTGTGTGTGTGTGTGTGTGTATGTGAGAGTGGTGTGTGTGTGTGTGTGTGTGTGCGCACGCATAGATTTATTGAAACAGGAACTGCTGCCAGCTAAAAGAATAGCTGCTTGAAGCTGGAGTCTTTGTTCCTGAAGGGTTATTCGAAGAGCATCTGCTTTCATGCCGGGTAGATGTCCTGTCTGCTGGATAAAGAGACAATCAGCTTCTGGATCATCAAGTAACACTGGGAGATTAAGATTTAATTACAGCTCAGGAGTATTACACCAACATTGGATTCTAGGATCAGGCCAAATCAACGTTGCACTTGCTGCACGGTTGTGTGTTAATGAACCATTGCCTTGATACTAGCTTTTATAATGCCAGGAAGGAGGCAGGGAGACCGGCAGGAGTTTCAAGTCCAGGTCTGTCTGATCTCACTTGCACTCTGTTCCTGAACCCATCGGGTAAACAAGCAGCTTCCAGCATGGTCCATGAAAACTAACATTCCACGTGGAGCTAAGCACAAAGTTTCACTTTTCTTCTATTGTTCAATAATGACAATTAGTCAGTGAGCCCGGACTAAGTACTGACCCCCTGAAATAGGCACTACAAGTAGGGAAGGAAGGGCAAAGTCCTGAAAAAGCCCCCGGTTATTGAAAAGAAAGATTTGATTTTAAAACAGGCTTTTCAAAATTCTTGCTCCAGACTTGGCTATTCCAACACACTTCTTGCAGAATTCCAGCTTACAGCTTGCATAAGCATCCAATTTCTTTACATATTTCTTAATCTGCACCACCCATTGTTCCTCTTTTCACTTTACTGAACTGGTTGCTGGCCTTGCAGCGTTTCCGTTTTTAAATTCTCACTGAATGTTGTGGATGTCAGTGGGTGGTGAATCTGTGGAATTTGTTTGCCACAGAAGGCTGTGGAGGCCACGTCACTGGATACTTTTAAGGCAGAGATAGATAGATTTTTGATTAGTGCGGGTGTCAGAGGTTATGGTGAGAAGGCAGGAGAATGGGGTTAGGAGGGAGAGATAGATCAGCCATGATTGAATGGTGGAGTAGACTTGATGGGCCGAATGGCCTAATTCTGCTCCTATTCCTTATGACCTTATGTAACCCGGTCCATCACACAGACCAGACTTCCAACCATTAACTCCATTGAGACTTTAGCTTGGAAAAATAGCCATCATAATTGAAGATCGGTGCTGGCTCGAAGGGCCGAATGGCCTACTCCTGCACCTATTGTCTATTGTCTATGTCTCACCCCGATCATTCCTTCTTCTCCCCAATCTCCCTCTCTCTCTCTCTCTCGAATATGGCACAATAGCTTGAAAGTACTCATTGCCAGGTTCAGGAATAGCTTCTTCCTCTCTGCTATCAGATTTCTGAATAGTCCTTACATAAGTTGGGATATGGTCCAATTCACCTCTACATTCCAAACTCTGGCCAGATCTCTCAACATTTTGAGATCAGATTAAAAAGTTAATACCAGGGTGGCACAGTGGTAGATTTGCTGCCTTACAGCGCCAATGAGCCGGGTTCGATCGTGACTATGGGAACTGTCTATGGAGTTTATGCGTTTTCCCTGTGACCATGTGGGTTTTCTCTGGGTGTTTTGGTTTCCTCCCACATTCCAAAGACATACAGGTTTGTAGGTTAATTTCCGTCTGTAAATTGTCCCCAGTGTGTAGGATACGACTAGTGTATGGTCTGAAGAAGGGTCTCGACCTGAAACGTCATCCATTCCTTCTCTCCTGAGATGCTGCCTGACCTGCTGAGTTACTCCAGCATTTTATGAATAAACACCTTTGATTTGTACCAGCATCTGCAGTTATTTTCTTATACTAGTGTATGGGGATCGCAGGTCGGCATGGACTCAGTGGGCCAAATGGCCTGTTTTTCACGCTGCATCTGTAAACTAAACTAAACCAGACCTCCTTGATTATAAATAAATCTCAAATTTCAGGATAAATCGGCAAAACCATCATCCAGAAAAATCCTGACCCTTTGCTATAATAACTAGAGACACCAAGGAAGGAAATCCTCATCTAGAATACATGCTCAGTCGCAAGGACTATGTTTTCTGGGAAGGACACCAAATCTTCAGATGCAGCAGTCTGTGATGGAAAGGTGCAGGGGAAAGGACTCCACTTAGAGAAGACAGGCCAGAGAGGCTGAGACTGTTCTCAGTAGAGAAGAATCATTAAGATGTGGTTTAATAAAGGTGTCCAAAATTGTGAGTTTTGACAAACTAGACTGGGGAAATTGTTCTGTAGAGCCAAAGTGCGCAGATTAAGTTAATTGACAAAAATGTGTGACAAGAGATTTTCTATTTTAGTGAGTATGAGATTTTGATTTGGAATGTTGTACAGATATAATGACATTACAAAAGAAAATAGATACATATGTAAGAACAAAAATTCCGTACAAAAATAGCGAATCAGCAGATTTTTCAGCAAGGCTAATTGATAGTTCGACCAAAAAAAAACAGAAAGTGCTGGAGTAAGTCAGTGGGTCAGGCAGCATCTCTGGAGAACATGGATAGGTGACGTTTCGGGTCAGAATCTATCCTCTGATTGATTGTAGTGGGGGGAGAAAGCTGGAAGAGAGGTGGGGGCAGGACAAAGCTGGGCAAGTCTAATTGATATCTAATTGATGGTTCTCCTCATTGGACACAAAGTCCAAAGAGTATCTCAGAGCATCAGCAAATACCTGGAAGACTTAGTTAGGTGATATTTTAGATCAGGATTGTTCTTCAGTCTGATCTGAAGCATTATCTATCCATGTCCTCTACAGATGCTGCCTGATCCACAGAGTAGCACATGATTACAATCAAGCCATTCACATGTACAGATACCTGATAAAGGTAATAATGTGAATAATGTTAAGTGTAAGATAAAGCCAGTAAAGTCCGATCAAAGATAGTCGAGGTTCTCCAATGAGATAGATAGTAGTTCAGGACTGCTCCCTAGTTGTCGGTAGGATGGTTCAGGTGGTTAGCTACTTTCATGTCAGTTGCTTCAAACATTCCCTGAGGTAGCAAATTCTAGTGACTATCTTTTATTGCTTATTAGGATTTATTAGTGATCATCATATATTTTTTGTGCCATATTTCTCATCCATAGAAGCATCATCTTTACCTCTATGCTATAAAACCCAGCCAATTAATTACTCAAAGACCTTTATCACGTTGTGTCTTAGTGTCGAATTGGCCATAAGCTCCACAATCTTTCCTGGTAGGGATTATACTGAAGATAGACATAAAATGTTGGTGTAACTCAGCAGGACGGGCAACATCTCTGGAGAGATGGAATGGGTGACCAAAAACGTCACCCATTCCTTCTTTCCAGAGATGCTGCCGCTAAGTTACTCCAGCATTTTGTGTCTATCTTCGGTTTAAACCAGCATCTGCAGTTCTTTCCTACACACTAGTGATTATACTAATTCAGTTCAGATATCATTTTAGTGAATCTCTGTTATCTTTTCTCCGATGCTTCTATTTTTCCTGATAAGGAGACAAGAGTTTATCCAACATTGTTCTATGCAAGTTTGGCAACACTTATGCTTTCAGCTCTATCCCAAGATTCCCTAGATTGAAGGAATGGGGGAAGACTTTGTGGATGAATAAAGAGAACATTAAAAGCATTGAGGGAAGAGGAAAACTGCCTACCAGAAGGACTGAGATAAATGTTGCTGCAGTTTATTGATCATATAATTTGGGACTAGTATAGTGTTGTATGCTGAGTGATTTGATTTGTAAACCATTGGGGGTCAAGCACTTTGTAATTGATCTGCAATAGTTCTCTCAGAACTGCAAATCATCTCGAAATGCAAAGTCTACAAAAAGTTTACATCCAAACCTGCAGCTACCAGTAGGTAAATCAGCCAGAATTTTTTTTTAAGCCTTTAATAACAGCAGTACATTGAACAATAAATGACCAGCTTTCATTCCCCCTTGGAGGCTTCAGGCAGAAGCCTATCTTTGATTCTCTTCCATCGTATCTGCCATGCCAACATACTTTATGAACTTATGCCCAGGAAAGTGTTGATTCTAGTCGGACTGCAGCTGAATGGTCAACAGGGTTCCTTCAACAACTCATGTAGGCTGGCTTTGTTTATCTGTGCATTCGGATGCAAACACAATGTTTAAAATACCTTTGTACAGTTAGTTAGATAGGAAAGGCAGAGGGAAACAGGCCAAATACAGGAACATTAGGACAGTGTAGTTGGGCATCAGAATCAGCATGGATGAGGTGGAGCAAAAGGACTGCTTTCGTGATATATGCCTCTTTGATTCTATTCAGGTATGAAGGTTATCACAACCAAAGGTTGACACAAAGTGCTGGAGTAACCCAGTGGGTCAGGCAGCACCCCTGGAGATGGAGGCCACTTGGCCCATCGGGCTTGTGCTGGTTCTTTGAAAGACCAGTTGTTTCATCCGTCACTGTTAAGTTCCTCATTGCCAAAAGAACTATTCTATTGCCAATATCCATTACTTCTAATTGAACTAAACAAGATGAATATACTCTGGCCAGTGTTAAGAGACAATCGAGAAAAATGCATTGTGCATGTTAGAGGAAAGGAAAGAACCATCCACAGATAAGTACAGATGGATAGAATAACTACCTCTCTCTAACCAACCCTGTGATTTCAATTTACAACTATTTATTGATTACATTTTTCCATTTCCTGTATCGAGGAACCTTTGACTTCTTTAAGGGAAGATTGTTAGTCTTTCGACTTTAGAGATACAGCACTGAAGCAGTCCCTTCGGCCACTGAGTCCTCGCCAACCAGCGATCAACACATACATTAACACTATCCTACACACTAGGGACAATTTACATTTTTTACCGGTCAAATAACCTATAAACCTGCACGTCTTTGGAGTCCACTGTCACGAAAGTCAAAGGAATTTCATAATCAGAGCAACTAGGATTGTGATTTTGTCGGAGATGGATCTTCTTGTCCTCTTGATGTCAAGCACTAAGGGGGAGGGATGATGGATCATCAACGAAACTGGCAAACACTCAAGACCCAGAACGACCTTGGCATTCACTGTTTCAATTTTCCTCTTGCTCTTTAAACCATTATATTTGGATTTACACCAAATACTCAGCACAGAAGCGAGTCCAAGTGATCCATTGTTAATCCACAGCAGCTTCATATCTTCCCAGCATATTCTCCGCCATGCACAGAGCAACCTACTCAAATATACCTCTGCTAATGTGCTTCTTGCCATGTCCTTATAATCTTTAGAAAGGAACTTCTTCCTCGTGGATTTAGTAATGCCCTGCGCTGCCTAAGCAGCTGCTGCTTGCCTGCAGTCCGTTTGACTTTTGTGTTTTTTGTTGTTTTTTGCCTTAATTGTTGTGTTTTTTGTGGTTGCGTGTTATGTAGGAGGGTGGGAGGGTGGGAAGGGGGAACTGTAAAACTGTAAAATTGTCTCTTCTGAACGGAGAAGCGACCTTTGTTTTCTGGGTGGTGTCTCCGTTCCCGCTGCGGCCTACCATCAGCCAAACACCTGGAGCTGGCGGCCTCCAGCTGGGACCACCTGAGCTCTGGTTCGCAGAGCCTGCGGACCGGCCTTAACATCTGCGGAGCTGGCTGCCTTCAGAGGCTGTGGTGGCACTGGGAGAGCGGCTGCGACTCGTCTCCGGAGGCTTCTTCGGCCGCGGGCCGCATGGACGTCGGAAGCCCGCAGGCTCCTGGGTGGGGGCCAACATCGGGAGCTCCGGCAGCAGCAGCGTGTCTTCGCCCGCCCCAAATTGCGGGGCTTGGGTCGGCCCGCTGCGGACCTTTCACCGTCCGGCGTGGCCTGGAATAGGCCGCGGGATTTTCTCTGCCCGGCGGGGGCTTCAATGTTGGGAGCCCCGACCGCCCCGACGTGGCAACTTCAACAGCCTGACCGCGGGAGAAGACAGCAGGGGAAGAGAAAAGACATTCTGGCCTTCCATCACAGTGAGGAGGTGACTGGAGGAGACTCACTGTGATGGATGTTTATTTTTGTTTGGTGTTGATTTATGATTGTGTGTGTTATAGCTTATTTTTATTGGTCTTATTATTGGACTGTGGGTAATTTTTCATTTCACTACGCATTTATGTGTATGTGACAAATAAATTGACTATTGACTATTGGCCCATCTAATTTTTCCAACCCCTAACTTTATTCTCAAATATACTCTTCTCCCCCTCCCATCAGGCAAAAGGTACAGAAGTGTGAAAACGCACACCTCCAGATTCAGGGACAGTTTCCTCCCAGCTGTTATCGGGCAACTGAATCATCCCACCACAACTAGAGAGCAGTGCTGAAAAACTATCTACCTCTTTGGTGACCCTCTAACTATCCTTAATCAGACTTTGCTGGCTTTACCTTGCACTAAACGATATTCCTCAGTGTTGTATCTATACACTGTAAATGGCTCGATTGTAATCATGTATAGTCTTTCTGCTGACTGCATAGCATGTGCCAAAAGCTTTTCACTGTACCTCAGTGCACGTGACAATAAATTAACTGTAACTGTAC